>NW_020174096.1:1787761-1802620 GCF_003031525.2 Neophocaena asiaeorientalis asiaeorientalis | reverse complement strand
CCACTCTGTGTGTGCAGCTGAAACAGGCGGCCTTTTTAAAAGGAAGAGAAACAAATTTGCAGCATCTTGGGGCGTGTCATCTTGGAGTGTTCTTCCTGTGCATGCTGTCCACGGCAGCAGATTTCCGTCCCAGTCCGCTCCCTCCAGGGTAGGGTGGATGCCTGGTTAGGTCACTGGGGTAGGCGGCAGAGAGGCAGCATAGCTACAGATTCAAAATGTGGACTCTAACGCCACACTCTCTGGTTTCGTAACCTGGCTCTGCCACTGGGACTCAGTTTCCTCATTTGTAAAATGGGATAATAGTATCAACTGTAGGATTGTTCTTAGATCGGTTTATACATGGGAAGCACTGAGAAGACTGCCTGGCACCTGGTAAGAGCTCTGCAGTGTTGGCTTTCATTGTTGTTGTAATTAAATATCTGTGTTTAGAAGATATTCTCTAAATGTTAACTGCTGTCAGAAAGATCAAAATATCAAATGCTTCCTGAGCCCTCATGTGTCCATGATGCTATGCTCTATGCTTATTTTTGGTGCTGGATTGAGTATATGTTTTCTGCCCAGGAACTTAATTTCCCCGGTGGACACACTGATTTAGACATACACAAAGAACTGAAGAATAAAATGGGAGTAAGGCACGAAAAAATCGTGCATCAGAAAAGAAACAACTGAGCATAAGAAGTCAACCCAAATTTGTGCTGACTGTTTTAACAAAGTAGTAATCTCATTTCTTACCGGTAGGGTTTTAAAGCTGGTTAATAGGTCAATTTGTAGCTGTTAAGCTGTCATGTACCTACCTGGAAGGAAGTCTCTGTTGGACTATCACAGGATCATTCTTATCCTGCGGAACATTTTCCATAATAATATTTTATTAATCATTATAATAAATAATAAATATTTCATGTTACCTTGGTGAATAGTTTTATGTAATAATTTTTATTATCATGGTAAATAATTAAAATATGTAATGTATGCTATTTTAATAAATATATTTATAACAATGTTTTATTTCTATAATAAGGTATTGAGAGATACACCAGTTATTATGTCATTTCATCATCCCAAGAATCCTGTGTTACAAAATATTTGTTATCCCATTTGACAGATTAGAAAAGTGAGACATAGATTGAAGTTGCCCAAGTCCACACAGTTAATAAACTGTAGAGCTTGTATTTAAACCTAGGACTATTTGAATCCAAACTTATTCTTAATGACAGGTAATTCAAAGCTAATAATTTGGATAATCAGAAAGATCTCAAAGGAAAGAGAGCTATGGACTGAAACTAAACATGACTAAATAAAATGGGGAGAGATGGAAATTTCTGAATGTACCTTCATAAAACTAGCTATTTGAGTCTGAATTGGAGAAACTATGGCTTACTAACAGTTTATGTGGAATACACTTAGGTTTACTTTTTTTTTTTTTTGATTTGAGTTTCATATGAGCCAACAAATTGTAACATGGCTGCCAATGAAAGCTAATTGCTGTGGTTGCAGCCACAGAAGTAATATCTGATGAAATACAACCATATAGGAATTAGTAAATAGAACACTAAGAGAGCATTCATGACAGTGAAGGGTCTGGAAAATATATTGGTTTCTAAAAATCTCAACAATGAAGAATCATAATTTTTTTTCTAGAAAGCAGTTTGCAGCATGTGGGATCTTCCTTGCAGCATGCAGGATCTTTAGTTGCGGCATGCAGGCTCTTAGTTGCGGCATGTGGGCTCTTAGTTGCAGCATGCGGGATCTAGTTCCTTGACCAGGGATCGAACCCAGACGCCCTGCATTGGCAGCGTGGAGTCTTAGCCACTGGACCACCAGGCAAGTCCCAATAATACCTAATTCTGATAAAACAGTTCCTTTGACCCAGGCATATTTATACATATTAACTCTTTTACTCCTTACAACAACTTCGTAAGTAGTCTTATTATTATTCCCATTTTATGGATGAGGAAAATTTGTTAGCAGCATAGAAAACTAATAGTAGCCCTCTACCTCGTGCTTTTAGCTTCTGCCACAGTCATGTGAAAGACGCATGTGCAGTGAACAGAGATTTTACTTTAACATATGGTTAAATCTGAAAGAGGACTAATGATAGATAAGTCATATCTCTTTTCCCAACCCTTTCTGGATGCAATATAATTAACCCTTCCTTTTCAAGAATAGCATGTAGATACAATGGCATACTACTCAGCCATAAAAAATAATGAAATAATGCCATTTGTAGCAACATGGATGGACCTAGAGATTATCATACTAAGTGAAGTAAGCCAGACAGAGAAAGACAAATACCATATGATATCACTTATATGTGGAATCTAAAACATGCCATGAGGGACTTCCCTGGTGCCTCCATTGCAATGCAGGGGACACAAGTTTGATCCCTGGTCAGGGAACTAAGATCCCACATGCTGCAGGCAACTAAGCCCACGCACTACAACGAAGATCCTGCGTGTCACAACTAAGACCCAACTCAGCCAAATAAATAAATAAATATTTTAAAAAATGACACAGATGAACTTATCTACAAAACAGTAACAGACTCACAAGCATAGAGAACAGACTTGTGGTTGCCAGAGGGGAGGGGAAGTAGAGGAGGGATGGATTGGGAGTTGGGGATTAGCAGATGCTAACTGTTATATATAGAATGGATAAACATTCTACTGTATAGCCCATAGAACTATATTCAATATCCCATGATAAACCATAATGGAAAAGAATATGAGAAAGAATGTATATATATGCATAACTGAATCACTTTTCTGTACAGTAGAAATTAATGCAACACTGTAAATCAACTATATTTCAATGAAATAAATTTTTAAAAATAGTTTACCTTTAAAAAAAAAAAGAAGTGTATGTAGAGCGTTAGTTGTTGAAAAGAAGTGCATCCACACTTGAGCTAACTCCTTTTTTTCTTTGACAAGTGGATGCCTCTGACGGCTATTTGGTCTACCAGCCAGTTGTGCCCAGGTATGTGCCATAGCCAGGGAGGCTCACAAAGCCATGAGATTGTCCATCAGTGGGAAACACAGGAAATTGCAGGTTAGGTGTATACGAATTATGTGCTGGATTTAAAGGCTGAACAGTCCAGACCCAGGTAGATATACAGAAAATAGTATGAACTCTTTAGCTGTGATGGTTTTTGTCATTTGTTACTTGGCATCTCTATTTAAAAATTTTGCAATTTGTACTTTTAGCATAACAAGCTAAAAAACAAAAACAACGCCACCACAAAACCAAGCCAAAAACCTGAAAGAGCACATTTAATGAAAAATAAAGTACTGAATGTTCATTTATCAAGGTAGTTGATGACAAATATAAAATTTGCATAAAATGTTCATTGACATCAGGGGTTTTAGTGATATCACTAAACATATAAAAAGCAAAGACACACATCTGCTGAAGAAGCAAAGCACCTACTTCAATGTTAGATGTTATTTTAACTGGATTATGCCCAAAGCAAACAATTAAACATGTGCAGCTGAGGAAAGGTACGTTTACACATCACTCTTTGAAGTGTGACTTTTCATTTAGATCAGATATCTGTTCTTCTAAATTAATTTCAATCAGTTTCAGTTTCAAGATTTCTTGTGCACTTACAAAACAATGTTAGAGTGTTGGCTCCATTAGCAATAAGAATTTGGTGAACAGTTAAATAATTCCAGTTTTATGTCAGGATCATCAGATATTTCAAACAGGAAATCAGCTAATTCTGGTGAATGATTCAATTCTTTTTCCATCTGACAATTCATGAAATCAAAGTAAATTTCCAGAGGTTCATCTGTTGAAGGTGAAACACTTGATATCATTGTGAATACTGTAATAAATTCAGTTAAAAATCCAACATTGAAGATGAAATTATTTGTTGCTGTGGTGATATTATGAATATAAATTTTAGCAGAGCATAGCACCATGGTAAAAACTGTGCTCTAATCATGTTCTCTATGGAGCAGAAATGTACTTGGAATTGATTTTGGTGCACACACAACTCCTAATTGCATCTAAACAAATTTCAATATTTTAGTAATTGAAATAGAAGCTGATAGTGGTTAAATTTGAACACAGAGTAACTGAATTACAATTTTTTTGTGTGTGTATGTGTGATGAAGCTGACCTTAAAAAGCAAACAAAAACTGCAACATGACAGTATGTACTTTCTCTTTGTCATGCATCATCATTTGAATCTTATAAATGTTTGAGCTTTTTGAAGAATTGCTTGGAAAATCAACTTAAATGTCAACCATGGGGAAGAAATCCTCCAAATTTTGATGACGTTTTGTTCAAAATCATTTGGAAATATTTCATCAAATTATTCAATAAAGGGAACAACCACACCTTTAGCTTTTAAAGTTTATAGTAAACTGCAATGATTGAAAACAAAGTTTGTAAACAGGGAGATATTAATATTTATCCTTACAAAAGCAAGGAAAGAAGTGAATAAATTAGTTAATAAGTGCTCAAACAGTGGAATAGCTCAACATGTGGGAAAAAATCTTTTGAAAAGATTTTATTTTCAATTTGATAAGTTTTTATTCTATTCTGGAATGCATTGAAATTAAGAAAACCTGTGATTTTCATAATCTAAATTAGATTAAGTATTTAGAAGAATTATAAAAAGAACACCCCTTTTTTTTTTTTTTGCGGTACGCGGGCCTCTCACCGCTGTGGCCTCTCCCGCCGCGCGCGCAGGGTCAGTGACCATGGCTCACGGGCCCAGCCACTCCGCGGCATGCGGGACCCTCCTGTACCGGGGCACGAACCCGCGTCCCCTGCCTCAGCAGGCGGACCCACTACCACTGCGCCACCAGGAAAGCCCAAGAACACCCTTTAAAAGGAATTTATTTTGTAAAATATATTTGCTGAAGAAAGTACTCTGGGATTAAAAAAAAAAAGTACCTGTGAAATATTTGGGTTGAAATATTTACAGATTTCGATTTAAAAATTAAAATTAGAAAATAAGCTCTGTTTGGCAGACTTTGCTCAGAGCTGCCTGTGGAGTGCTCAGCACCAGTAGAGAGTGTAGTTTCTTTAATAAAAATACTATAGTTAGGGATTTCTCTGGTGGTCCAGTGGTTGAGAACCTGCCTTCCATTGTAGGGGACGCAGGCTCGATCCCTGGTCAAGGAACTAAGATCCCACATGCCACGGGACAACTAAGCCTACGTGCCACAACTACTGAGCCAGTGCACTCTAGAGCCCAAGCGCCACAGCTAGAGAGAAGCCCACATTCCACAACGAAGGGCCCACGTGCCGCAACTAAGACCCGACGAAGCCAAATAAATAAATATTTTTAAAAAATACTACAAAGAGATCAATGAAGCTGTCATGAATTTCAAATTTATTAACCATAAAATTCAACTATGAAGAATGCTGCAGGCAATTTTATAACTAAAAATAATAAATCCTTATTTTAAAATTCTTTACAAAAACACCCGTGACATGGTATTATAGACAAATAAAGCTAAGAAATTGATTAAATACATAAATATGTACCAAGGGTAATTATTTCACCTTTATTATTTTTAATGTTTAGATGATTATTATAAGGACTTGAAAAGTTTTGTCTTAATATACTCAGATACATTATTTTAACATTTTAAGAAAGAATTTTATTTTTGAAATTAATTTTTAGTGAAGTAATGTATAAATTCTCCAATAATATAACACAATTTTGTTGGTCACTTAATCAATGTTTCAAAATATTATGTAATTTTAAGTTCTTGTCTTAAGTTTTTATTTTGATGCAATTTCAAACTTATAGGAAAGTTGCAAGCCTATTACAAGGGTCTCCAGTATTCCTTCACCAGTTTCCATTTTGCTCCAATTACTTTATTTTATTTATTTATTCATTTTGGCTGCACTGATCTTAGTTGTGGCACGCGGGGTCTTCTTTGTGGCATGCAGGGTCTTTAGTTGTGGCATGTGGACTTCTTAGTTGAGGCATGCATGTGGGATATAGTTCCCCCGACCGGGGTTTGAACCCAGGCCCCCTGCATGGGGAGTGTGGACTCTTATCCACCGGACCACCAGGGAAGACCCTTGCTCCATTTACTTTAGCATTTTCCCTTCTCTCTTACTCTCTCTCATATCAACATGTTTATGTGTATAAAATCTTTTTTTCTGAACCATTTCAGTGTAAGTTCAAGACATCATGTCCCTTTTCTACTAAATCATTTCATG
Source organism: Neophocaena asiaeorientalis asiaeorientalis (assembly GCF_003031525.2). NCBI lineage: Eukaryota > Metazoa > Chordata > Mammalia > Artiodactyla > Phocoenidae > Neophocaena > Neophocaena asiaeorientalis. The sequence continues at coordinate 1,796,437 of NW_020174096.1, read as the reverse complement.
GGAATTTTCTGAAAATAAGGATATTGAATTTAGGAAAATTAACATTACTATAGCACTATTATCTAACCCATAGTTCACGTTCAAATTTCATCTCTTGGATCAATGATATCTCTCATAGCTACTTTTTTCTGGTCCAGGATCCAATCCAGTTATCATTGTAGCAGTAGTTGTCAGGTCTTTTTGGCATCCTTTAAACTGAAAGAGTTCTTCAGTTTTACTTTGTCTTACTTAACCTTGACATTTCTTAAGAGAACAAGCCAGTTGTTTTGTAGAATGCTTCTCAATCTGGGCATTTTTGGCAGGGATAAAGTGATATGTCCTTCTCAATGCATCACATCTGGAGGCACACGGTGTCAATTTGCCCCAATGTTAATGATGTTGACATAGATCAGTTGGATGAGGTGGTGTCCACCAGCTCTCTCCCTTGAAATGTGGAGATATATTTTGTGAGAATTACTTGGACTTCATGTAATTTTTACCCACTATATTTAACATCAGTTGATTTTATCAATTGTCCTAGATATGACCAATGGGAACTCCTTCAAGCTGGCTCCATGTTCTTTTGATATGATCTCTTATTCTTTATGTATTTCTTTTTCAGCATAAGGTATTATAGGAGCATCTTGTGCTCTTACTGCTCCAAGCCTGGAATCAGCCTTTTCTCCAAGCAGCCCTGGCTTTTTAGTAAAGAATCGTATTTATAAACCAAGATCTGAGAACGAGGTGTGCTGAATGTTATAATACATGTGTGTCATTGCTTAGAGGCCCTCTCAGTGGCAGTGCTAACACACACACACACACACACAAACATGGACATATACAAACGTCTCTCTCTCTCTGTATGTATGTATATAGAACCATGAATTTATGCTGATACTTCCAGTTCAATCCAATCCCACAGATACATTCTAGTCTTCTCCCTCAGCATATCTACAATATGTAATTACTCACTTGCCCATGCTTAGCCTACACAAAAAATAACTTCAGAATTGCTCAGCCATACCACTGTGAAAGCAAATTTACTAGAGTTTAATATATATTAACAGTTTTACAAGGTAAAAATTACATACAGTGAAGAATAGAATCTTAAGTGGACAATGAGATGGGATTTTTCAAATGGATATACCAGTGTATCATACCCTTATCAAGATAAAGAGCATTTCTATTATTCCAGTGAATTCCTTCTTGTCCCTTTAAGTCCCTCCTGCAGCATACATACTCAAAGGTTGATTTTTTCTTTCTGATTTTTTAAAACCATCTTAATTTAGTTTTACTTAATTTATCTATTGATTGATTTGCCTGAGCCACGCAGCTTTCAGGATTGAACCCTTGCCCACCGCAGTGAAACCATGGAGTCCTAACCACTGGACTGCCAGGGAATTCCCAGTTTTACCTGGGAATTTACCTGTCTTAGAACTTCATACACAGGTCATGAAGATATTCTTGTAGATACTTCTAGAAGTTTTGCAGTTTTAGGGTTTATTGCTAGGTCTATGATCTGTAACAAATTAATTTTTGTGAATGGTGAGATAGGAGTCAAGGGTCATTTCTCCCTCATACATATAGTTGTTTCAGTACCATATGTTGAAAAGACATTCCATTTGTTCTCATTTTATTATTTGGTGCCCATGCTGAATATTAATTTGTAAGTATATTTATGGACTCTACTTTTTCCATTGATATTTCTCTAGCTTTATGCTATTATCCCACTGTCTTGATTATTGTAGCTTTCCAGTAAGTCTTGATATGAGGTAGTGTAGGTCCTCCAACTTTGTCATCTTTTTAAAGATTGTTTTGGGGGAATTCCCTGGTGGTCCAGTGATTAAGATTCAGCCCTTTCACTTCTGAGGGCCTGGGTTCAATTCTTGGCTGGGGAACTAAGATCCCACAAGGTGTGGCCAAATAAAAACAAAACAGGAAAAAAGAAAAGATTGTTTTGGTTATACTAGTTCCTTTTTCATTTTCCATATACATTTAGAATTATCAGAGTCCATAAAAATACCTGTAGGAATTATAACTCAGATTATTGTGAATCTATAGATCCATTTGTGGAGAATTAACATTTTTAACAATATTAACTTTTCCAGTTCATGAGCATGACATATTCCTCCATTTATTTAGGTCTTTAATTTTTATCTCAGCGTATTTTGTAGTTTTGAGTATAGAGGTCTTGCATGTTTTTGCTAAATGTGTTTCTAAATATTTTATGTTTTTGGATGCAGCTGTAAATTGAATTGCTTTTACACTTCAGTTTCAATTGTTTGCTGCTAGTGTGTAGAAATGCTACATTATAGATTTTTTTTAAGTTGATTTTTTTTAATCCTATGATTTTGATGAAATCACTTCTTAGTTCTATTATAGTTTTGTTAGATTCTTAAGGATTTCCAACTTAACATTTATGATGTCTGTGATTGGAGACAGTTTTAGTTTTTTTTTCTTCTTTTCAAATCTTTTTGCCTTTTATTTCACTTACTTGGCTTATTGCAGTGGCTGGATGAGTATATAGTTTTTGTTTTGGTTTTTTTTTGATGATTAACACTTTATTACACATTTTCCCCTAAAGAATTTGAATATGATTTATACTGTTTTTAGAGAATTCTGAGAATCTTTATGTGAATTAGCTATTGGTATATATTTTTGTATTATACCTACTTTTATTCAGTGAGAAAAAGACACCGACAATTTAAAAAATCCAAGTTAGATAGATACACATCTTTAGTTCTCATTTATTTTTCTTTTTAGTTATTTTAGCATGATTTTGCTGCCTTGATATTGAGGCAGATTCCATTCTCCACTCTCCTAACCCCCCCAACCCCACAACTAGTTCTATTTCCAAGTTAAGTATGGTCACGTGACTAAATTTTCTCTAAAAATATGTGAATAGAAGTGATGTGTGCCACTTCTTGACCTAGTCTAGGGTATGTCCCACTACAGTTTCTTCTGCCTGTTAGCCAGATGCAATCTTAATGTGACAGTGACCTGACTTTAATCATATGATAAAGACCAGGCACTACAGTTTCTTCTTTATGTCTTTGGATGTAGAATATCTTTTTTTTGGTAGATTCCAGTCTTTTTTTAACCCATGGTTGTTCAGCAGTTAGTTGTGATTTTGGTGTGCTCGTGAGAGGGGGTGAGTTCAAGGTCCTCCTACTCTGCCATCTTCAGTTTCTCCCTCCCAGGCTCAAGACCAGGCACTAAGCAATGGTGGAGGAACATGAAGGAAGGATCCTGGGTTTCTGAATGACCATATGGAGGAAAGCAGCCTTTTGACCTGGACTGCTCCTTTCAGACTATCAGATGAGAGAAATACACTTTTGTCTTCTTAAAACTACTCAATTATTGTTCATTCTCTTTATTTCAGCAGCCTAGCCTAAATAACAGTTAGAGAAGGAATAGGTCCAGATGGTTTCTCAAGTTCACAGGTTCAAGTTAGTCCATTTAGAGTATATAGTTTTTGGATAGAACTTGTGTAAAATCGATATTATTACCTCCATTGTTTCTGATGAGTAGTCTACCATCATTCATATCATTGTTCTCTTTTTAGTAATATGTCTCTTTTTTTCTTAATGCTTTTAAGATTTTTTTTTATCTTTGATTTTCAGCTGTTTGATTATGATGTGCCTAAGTGTAATTTTCTTTGTGTTTATCCTGCTGGGAGTTTGCTGAGCTTTTGGGATCTGTGTGCTGTTTTCCATAAAATTTGGTAACCTTTGGCCATATTTCTAAGTCATTTTTCTTCCTGTTCTTTATATTCCCTTCTTCTGGGATCTAATTGCAAGTATGTTGGTCTTGTTGACATTGTCTTATACATTTCTGAGGTTTTGTTCATCTTTTTTCAATCTTTCTCTCTCTCTCTCTCTTTTTTTTTGACCATGCTGTGTGGCTTGGGGGATCTTAGTTCCCTGACCAGGGATTGAACCTGGGCCCTGACAGTGAAAGCACCAAGTCCTAACCACTGGACCGCCAGGGAATTCCCTTTTTTTTTCTTTTTATATTGGATACTTCCTATGGACCTACTTTCAAATTCATTGACCCTTTCTTCAAACTGTGATTCTTCAAACCAATAAGACTGGGACTTTCTGCTTAAGTTCTAGCTGACCTCTGTCTGTGTGGACTAGGAAATACCCTCAGGCAAAAAAGCTATATAAACACAAATTTTATCCAACTTAGTTCTCTTTCAAAGATTGTCCAGTTTCTACTGCTTTTGATTGATCTCCAGAGCCTTCAAACGGCTGTTTTAAACTACTTTTTGCAGCATTATCTGCAGAAAATACAAGCTACTTTGTCAATATCAGATATGGAAACAGTAATACAAATATTATTCCCAAATTTACCTAAAAAAGGAAAAATATGTCATAGATATAAATATACATATAACTGCAGAGCAGTCAGTAGAATAGAAAGTTGTAAAAGTAAATAAATTTTAAAACATTTAGTAAATATTTGGGGGAGTTCCCTGGCAGTCCAGTAGTTAGGACTTGGTGCTTTCACTGCTGTGGCCCTGGGTTCAATCCCTGGTTGGAGAACTAAGATCCTGCAAGCCACACGGCACAGCCAAAAAAAAGAAGAAAAAGAAAAATTGGGTTACAGCTGACAAACTTACCTTAAGATATTCCATGTGTTAACCCGAGCCTATTTGTGCATCACTAGAATGTAGCACAAGCCACATGCAGTTCACCTCCCGAGTCAACAGCCCCTGAGTGGTTCTATTTGCTATTTAATGAGCGGGGTGTGTGGTTGGGTATTTGAGCATTGTGACAGCCTCAAATTGTGCTATCAAGGTTTCTAAAGGCATGCCCTCCATTTCTGTACTTATCTCATGGCAGTTCAGCCACAAACATCTTACAGATTGGCACCAGTCCATGAAATGTACTACGCAGAGCACTGATACACAAAACCTCCCCCAGCTCTCTGGGCAGGATTTCTCCCCTGCCTCACTTCCAGTTTTATTTTTCACTCTTTCTGCTCTGCTCTGTCCTCAGGAGGCAGACATGTATCTCTTGCCTTCTGGATTCCTGTTGCATCTGACCAATGGAGACAACCAGAAGGAGATGGAAGGGCAGAATAGTCAGGTTGATGTGTTTAATCCTGTAGCCCTTTCTTAATGGGTCACTGGAGATTGGTTGTGTTTCTGTCCCTCTACTAAAGTCCACAGATCCAGTCAGGTAGCCAACTCATTACGGCTACCTTCTTTCGGTTCTGGTATCTACTCTGTTCCCTTGTCCTCCAGGCCTTTGTTATTAGCATGATTGCATTTTCCTGCCCACACAACTTTGTTGACTATTCTCAAATGATGTGTGTGCCACCCCTTTGCTGTCAGGACTCTGACTAACACCCCCTCAGGTAAGATATGTGTGGGTTGCAGTAGTAAGCAATTTGCAAAGATGTAGGGCTCAAATACCCTCTGTTTTATGGATAATGTTAATAGACCATCTCTGATGAATTGAGACGGCTTAGACTGAGGGTCAGCTGGTGGTTAGGGACATTCAGTATGAAGGAGGGAACCAAGAACAAGAAAAGGGCTGGCTTGGAGCATAGCACGTGGCCAAGGCGGCAGGTTCCTCCTGATGCAGCCTCCCTGGCACTGTGGACGTACCTCTGAACAACAGCCATGTCTATTTAGAACAAGCCAGGTAACTAGTCATGTTGTGTAGTGAGTATTGCTGATCTTAACATGTCTTTCTATTTTTCCATACTCTACCTTGAGAAACACCTGCCAGACCAGGGGCATAGCCATGGATTGGTATTCAGGTCCCCTTCTTCAAGGGATTGGGGGCCAGCACAGATATCATGAGACACCACCGTTCTCACAGCAATGAGGAAGAATTGTATTGCACTATCAAACCACCACTTTTCATAGATACTCCCTCAGCAGCAACTGCTGCAAATCCTGACATCCATCAGTGGATGGACTCGTCATAGTTTCCAGTTTTCTTCCATCATGAGGATGGTAAAAACAGACTGACCCCTTGGGCTAAGACTCCTTGGGTTTTTTTCCCTTGACATTGGAGGTGAGACAACCCTGAAGAGAGAGGCAATACTTTTTCACAATAGAGGAGTAAGATGCATAGTTACTTAATTTGAATATTTTTAAGAGATATCCTTATTTTATATTGCATTTTGGTAAAGAGGGGCATATCAATCACAAGAATAGCTAAGAGACATATTTAAAACTGCAGGCTGCAGAGACAACAATAGCACTAGAACTATGTTATGTTCTCTATGTTATGTCCGTGTTATGTTCTCTATAAGTATTGGTGCTTTTAGGGCAGAAAATTTGTTTGAGAACACATTTACTAAGTGGATAAAATCCTCATTTCATTTGTATAAGTCTTGTTCCTAAAGAAGGTAGAATTTTAGAATATCTTATTTTTTATGGTATCAACTTGGGCTTGGTTAGATGATGAGACCAATGATGAGGATGTTTGCAGGGAGAGAGGAACACAGAGAACCAAATTTAACTGGTTAAATTTACCAGAAGTTATTGTTTTTGTGATCTGTTTTTATTCTGTTGGGGCCAGTGTGTTGATTTTGAAGTCTTTATCTGCCCTTGGAGATTTCAGTGATGAGCACATTTTAAGAACTCTTTAAAAAACCCACCCTCAATAGCTCTTTAAATGCAATCACCTGTTGGCAAGTGGTCAAGACATAATTCATAATGAAACATTTGTTGTTTGGGATTAGTCCATATCCATCAAGCAAAAGCTTGTCTAGTAGTCAGTTGCCTTTTCCAGAGGTCCTGTTAGGGAGACTTACTGTATGTATTCTTTTTTTAAAAATTTATTTGTTTTTATTTTTGGCTGTGTTTGGTCTTCGTTGCTGTGCGTGGGCTTGCTCTAGTTGCGGCGAGCAGGGGCTATTCTTCGTTGCAGTGCACGGGCTTCTCATCGTCGTGGTTTCTCTTGTTGCAGAGCACGGGCTCTAGGCGCATGGGCTTCAGTAGTTGTGGCACGTGGGCTCAGTAGTTGTGGCTCACAGGCTCTAGAGTGCAGGCTCAGTAGTTGTGGAGCACAGGCGTAGTTGCTCTGCGGCTTGTGGGCTCTTCCTGGACCAGGGCTCGAACCTGTGTCCCCTGCATTGGCAGGCAGATTCTTAACCACTGTGCCACCAGGGAAGCCCTGTATGTATTCTTTTAATATGATTCATATCAAGGGTTAAATTCTGTGATCCTTCCTGGGGTCATATGGTCAAGCTTATGCTGGGTTAAGTATTTTTCTTTCTTCACCCACCATCAGAGGCTACAAGGCCCTGGACTTTTCTCTGTCCAATGTCAGGACTAACCTTGTCTTTCTTCCTTCATTCCTATTGTTCTTCTTTTCTATTTCCTATCACTTTACTCATGCCTGCCTGGGTGAGGAGGCAATGGAAGAATTCCACTTAATGTCTTTATGTGAAAATTTTAGGTGACAAGCAAAGAGTGTATAGTCTGGCAGAGAAGATACCTAATTAGAGATGACCATGTTTGAGACAGATGCTCAAATTAAGGTGAGCACACAGTGTTATGGGGTGTATGGGAGAAAGGTCATCTTGAGAAGATCTTAGAAAGTTTTCTTTCTTTTATTTTTGGCCCGAGGTGCAGCTTGTGGCATCTAGTTCCCTGACCAGGGATTGAACCCAGGCCCTTGGCAGTGAGAAGGCAGAGTCCTAACCACTGGACTGCTAGGGAATTCCCAGAGAAAGTTTTCTATATTAGAAGATATATAGGGATTTCCCTGGTGGTCCAGTGGGTAAGACTCCATGCTTCCAATGCAGGGGGTCCAGTTTCGATCCCTGGTCAGAGAACTAGAACTAGATTCCACATGCATGCCACAACTAAGAAGTCTGCATGATGCAACTAAAAAAAAAAAAAAAAAAAAGATCCCACATGCTGCAACTAAGACCTGGTGCAGCCAAAAATAAAGAAATTTAAAAATATATATATATTTTTTAAAAAAGAGAAGAAGATATGTAAAGAAGTACAGAAGCATGAGCTGAAAGATAAACGGCCTAAATCATGAAATAATTTGAATGACATATTAAGGAATTCAGTCTTTAATCTGAATTATGGGGAGCCATAGAATATTTTTAAGTGGCATGTTAAGGTTTATGTCTTTGAAAGCTCTCTCTAGTAGTGTTATGGAAGATAAACTGTAGATAGAAGATCTAATGGGACACAATGGAAGCAGAAAGGGTGAGAAATTGTAAGGGCCTGGAAGTGGGGGCAATGAATTTGCATAAGAGGAGACAGAGGCAAGAGACATTTCAGGACTTAGACTCCACAGGACTTGGGTTGGCTTGGAATAGGATGGGCAGATGAAATAGGGCTTGGGGTTTTAAGGGTGATGGATAGTAGTATCACTGGTCAAAAGAAGGAGTATAGGAATAGAAGCAAGTTAGTTGGGGGGAGTGGGTAAGAGATTCTGAGTTTAGTTTTGAACATATTGGATTTGAGGTGTCTATGGGGAGATAATATTACATGTGTAAGCATGGAATAAGAAGAAAGATTTTTTTTTTTCTTTTTACAACTGGTAATATTCAGTAATTTTCAGTCCAGTATATTTTTTCAATCATATTCCCACTGTTATAATTTTCTTCTTTCTTGATATTTGGCCACTCATAGATATATTTCTGACTCATTTGCATTTATATGCTGAGTTATTTTTGTATCATCACTATTTTTTTTTTTTTTTTTTTTTT
>NW_020174096.1:1668644-1787697 GCF_003031525.2 Neophocaena asiaeorientalis asiaeorientalis | reverse complement strand
GGGCACGAACCCGTGTCCCCTGCATTGGCAGGCGGACTCTCAACCATTGCGCCACCAGGGAAGCCCTAACATCACTATTTTTGATTAGAAATACATTTTACCTTGAAATATGCAATTAAAGTTTATTTTATTTGCATTATTGTTTGATATTTCAGTGCAAAACATTTTTTACATACATGTCTCATATTTTTATATACAACCCTGATACAAGTAGGTTTTATCAGATGAGGAAACTGAGGCTTAGAGGTACCAGGCAAATACTTAGGCTTGTGCAGAGAGAGTTCCAAAAAATAAAGCTAGAGAAAGTGGGCCTGCAATGTGGCCTGCAGAGTAAGCATAACCAGAAGAAAGTGTCAGAGCTGAGATAAGAAGAAGCTGGGATAGGAAGTTGATGTGGGAGAGTTGGAGGGGTTCCCTAGCAAGCGTCAGGAGTAGCAGAATATTGCCCCGGGCTTGACTTCTACCTGTGTGGGACGGTGTGCACCTGGGTCCGTTTCAAGAACCTCTAGGCTATTCACATTCAATCCCACGTATGAACAGAACTTCTAGTATGTCCTTGGCACAAGGTTCGGAACTGGGGATATAAAGATTAAATAAGAGAGTCCTTCTACCCCCAGGGCTGGGAGTGACAAATGTATAAACAACAGACTATACACAACCGTTAAGTTCTAAAATAGAGTGAAGAATAATATACTTTGGGAATAGGGAAGAGAGTGGCTAATATTGTCTAAGAGTTCAGCAAAGAGAAGGAGAAGAAAGGAGTTAATTTGTGCGGAAACTTGAAAAGGCTGGGGAGATATTTACTAGGTAGGAAAGGAGGGCAAGGATGTTCCAAGTGCTGGGAAGAACAAAGGCGAAAGCTTGGAAGTATAGATGTGTATGGAGTGGATATAAATTGGTGTAAAACATACTACCAAGACTAGACCCCCTCAAGGAAGGAGATGCAGGTGGAAAGGTGGACATCTTATCACCATCTCTATGGAAACTTTTCAAAGGCATGCCTGGGAGGATGGGTGAGGCGGGGAACTCAGACCACCTCTTTCAGTGGTAGAATCACCTGGGTTTCTGACCCCTGAGCAGCCCATGGCTCTTCAATGATCTCTATGTCCACAGATCGTAGGAGGAGTGAGAAGATTGAACACAACTGAACCCCCTCCCTTCCTCCTTACCTAGGAGTCTGGACAAGTTTTCAGGCAACTCATTTTCTACAGGTTGTTAGGTCACAGGCACTGTGACCTTGGTGTTTCTTGTGGCTTGGAGGGTCCCAGCTCTTTGCAGTAAAGATATTCATGAAAAATTGGGTAGAAGTCAAGTGTTTGTCAACTGTGAGAGAGAGGGCTGCATGAAAAAGACAGGACTCAAGTTCACCTTGAGGTGGAGTCAGGATGAGCAGGTCCACCTGGCAGAGAAGATAGTCTGTGCTCAGGCACAGGTATGGAAATTAATGAGACACACGTTGGTGGGAAATTGTGACAACTGGTTTCCAATGAACAGAGCACTTACGTTCAGGACAAGGCTCATGTCAGCAAGGCTATTTATAAAGCATTTATATCCCACGTGGAAGGACACTGCAAGCTTCTGAGCACTGGATAGGGAAAGTGACGTTTTAGGAAGATTATTTTGATGAATGGGAAGCTTGGAGTCTCTCATTATATAAGTATTCTCAACTCCTGGGTTCTTATGAAGCGGAGCCTTTGTATTGTTTTCATGCCAAGCAAATTCATTTGACACCCATCCACCTCTTCTTCATGACTGAAGGTTCTGGGGTTTAGGGTAAGCACAGGAATGAGTTAAGGAAAAATTGTCTGAAGCCTGCATGCAGTCAGTAGCTGAAATCAGCAGGTATTTTATCATCCCTGTGCCATGTGCAGTGGTTTTACCCGAGTATTTTTTATCTGTGTTTGCTTCAATCTCAGGGGACAATCTGTTCAGTCACCAAAAGGGATACCTTCAAAGAGTTTTCTTGGATAAAGTCCACTCATGTGGTCAGCTGTGACCTCATCTTACTGCTCCAGGGGCCCTGGTTTGGGACTTGATATCTTGAGTTCCTGCTTGAACAGGGAAGCAGAGAGGCCATTCTTTTTCATGCTTCTCATTTTGGAACATGTCAGAAACCACCATTAGCTTGTTAAGTGTTTTTCCAAAAAAATGTTTTTTTATTTTTAAATAATTTAGCCCATTGTCCTGCTTATTGTCAAGAGCTGGTAGAGACAGCCAACAGCTCATATTCTTTTCACAAACAAACACAAAGTGGGAGGTTTGGGGAGGTGCAGGGGTGGGGAGAGTAGGGCTTTTCACTTTGCTGGCACAAGAGCTGGAAGTGTAAGGAAAGAATAGAAATACTCATTCAAATTTTCCTAAACTAAATGGAGAACTTGATGTTTCTACCAGTGACCATAATACTCATCTCACAGAAATGTTCACACTTCTCTTTCTTAGCTGTCTTTTCAAATTCGAAACTGTTGGAACAGGCTCTGTATTCCTTTATTTTATTCATTCTTGAGAGCGAGGCTCCCTGGCAGACTCCCGAAACCCCTTGGAGGAGAAGCCACGTGTCATGGCACATTTCTGTTGCCCGGTGCAGCCAGAAGTGGATGCAAATTCAGTCCCCTCCGCTACTGAATTCACATCCTTCTCCTGGAGCACAAGGGCTGGGGCAGATTCAGCTTGAAGAGCAGCTGAGCTGATGGATGGATGGGAGCAGTGTGAAGGGACTGGGGGCAGGTCTTTTGTTACATCCCCAGGAAGTGAGGCTGTGCGCGGGACCGGACCTGCTTCCAGAACAGGCCCCCGCTGCCTGAAACAACTCATTCCCTGAAGAGCCTCTGACTCATGCCTCTAATAGAACTATTATGGTTTCTTGGCTGCAAAGTTGTCCTTTTGAAATGTAGGGTTTTTTTTCTTTTTGCAATTCGAATTCTGAGTCATCTATATAGATTAATTCCCCTGCTTCCTGCTCTCATGGTATTTTCGAAGCTTTCTTCACAATATCCCTTTACTCAACTAGATTTTAATCTCTATGCATGCAAAGGAATGGGTGTCTACTCTATTCACGACTGTATGTCCAGTGTCTGGAATGCTAAATGGAGCCTGGAGGCACATGATCATTTGTTGAATGAATGAATGAATGAATGATGTGCTTTTCCACTGTAGCCCTACCAAGCAAGAATGGCTTTTAAGAGGCATCAGACTTCCTAAAGCCGTAGCAGGTGGACAATTAAGTCACATGACCCAGAATTTCCCTAGGTTTTTATTTGGGGCACAATTCAACAAGCATGGTCATCTGGTTTCTATGCTACAGTACAGTACTGTAGCATAGAAAATTGGAGGCACAGAGGTGGGCTGCTGCTGGAGAAAGGTGACTCGGATAGAAAAAAGAGAAACAACGTAAAGTGTGACAAAAGGCAGGCTTAACTTTAGTGAAGTGTAGGAGCATAAGGCTACTGAATTAGAGGCAAGTCACCTAAAAGCTCACAAGCACTGGGTTCACCCCTCTATTATACTGAAATGTAACCATTGGGTTGGCAGTGAGAATTTTCAGTTCCCTGGAAAGTTTACGGTGTGAACTGGTTTGTTTCCAAATGACACTGGGCCATGGAGGTATTAGCATGTCTTGGTATGTCAATTGTTTCTTTTAATCCTTTAGAATATCCACCACTTATCTTTGACATGTATAGTAATAATCATATCCTGTTCTGTTTCTACTTCGCAAAACGTAAGACAAGATGTGCCTCCATCTCCATAGTTTCCTTCTGAGCAGGAGGAGAACCTTCTACTAATTCTAACTCATAGAAAGCCTTTATGCACATCTGTATTGGAAATTTCCACCAATCAAAAACAAACAAACAAAAAAACAGATAAAGGAAAAGTCGAGAGAAGAAAGCAATGACAAGAAGTGATGCTGAAGGTACAGTGATGCTAAAAAGCACAATTCTGATTTTTACACACCTAATGAAGGAATAGAATAGATTTCACAGGAGAGAAAAATAGAGACACACAACTGGGGAGAAGCTGAGGATGTTTTCTTAAGGCAATGGAGGGGCAGGTTTTTGTCAACGGAACATGTGATTCTTCTGAACACCATTTTATGTTCATACCACACTGAACAATATTTGACTCAGATTTCTAGGTAAGGAGAAAAACATTGTATGACTCAGGCCATAAAAAAAAGTCCCAATTCCAGAATTTAATATTTGAGGCACAAATATTGGGTGTTTCCTCATCTGTGCTAATTCTAAGCAGGCACCAGGTTGTCAACTGTGTGAGATGTCACTTAATTAACACCTGAAGGGAACATATGCTAAGCACTAAATATGTAATGTGAAATAACAAGAAATGGTTACACTCAAATTATGATTGGTAAACAACTTAAAGGAAAAGGTGAAATGAATGAAAAAAAGGAGAGATGGACTCTTCAACACTCAGCTTATATTGACGGTGAAAAGATTATAAAGAAAAACAATTTTTCCATATTCTTTTCTAATCTTTGTCAACTGTAATGCATGTTTTACATAATTACAACCATAGTGTATGTGTATTTGTATTCATTTTTTTTATGACTAAGTATTCCATGGAAGCTACTACTGGAAAAAAATTGTTTAATGTTTTGGGGAAAAAAAGAATTAGTTCATCTCACTCCATAAGCTCATTTAATCTGCAGATTGACTAGACAGTAAAATGCAAAAGTGAAACTTCTGTTAGAAAATAAAATGGAATAAAAAGTAAATGATACAAAACACTAATTTGAAAATATACATGCACCCTAATGTTCATAGCCCTATTTACAACAGCTAAGACACACAAGCAACCCAAATGCCCATCAACAGACAAATGGATAAAGAAGATGTGGTATAAACACAATAGAATATTACTCAGCCATAAAAAAGAATGAAATTCTGCCATTTGCAGCAACATGGATGGACCTAGAGAATATTATGCTTAGTAAAATAAGTCAGACAAAGACAAATACTGTATGATATCACTTATATGTGGAATCTAAAAAATAATACAAATGAATGTACATGCAAAAGAGGAACAGACTCCCAGATATAGAAAACAAACTTGTGGTTACCAAAGGCGAGAGAGAAAGGGGAGAGGGACAAATTAGGTGTATGGGATTAACAGAAACAAATTCTATATGTAAAATAGATAAGCAACAAGGATATATTATATACTACAGGGAGTTATAGCGATTATCTTGTAATAACTTATAAGGGACTATAATCTGCAAAAATACTGAATAGCTATGCTGTATACCTGAAACTAATATAATATTGCAAATCAACTTTACTTTAATAAAAAGTAAATCATACCACTGGGAAAAAATCCAAATACAAAATACTTAGAAATAAAATGTATAGGTCCTATATGAAGAAAACTAAAAACTGTGTTGAGGGAACTAAAGGAAGATTTGAATAAATACAAAACCAGGTCATGTTAGTGGATAGAAGGCTTAATATAGTAAAGTTGTCAACTTCCCCCAAATATCTATAGCACTAACATATTTAATCAAAATGCCAATAGGATTTCTCTTTGAATTAGGCATAATGCTTCTAAGGTTCACATGGAACAATTAACATAGGTGAAAATTGAAGAAAATGATGAAAAGGAAGGGAATAAAAAGGCTCTGTTGTATCAGAAAATTAAGATATAATACTATAATAAATAAAACTGTATGGAACTGGTCCAGAAATAGACAAAACAGATAAATGGAAACATAATAGAAATGGACCCAAGTATATATATTTGAACTTAATATAAGATAAAAAAAGACTAGATAAGCATTTGAAAAAAAAAAGTTAGACTACTAGTCCATACCTTACAATAAAATATATTCCTTCAAGATTAAACTCTTAACAGTAAAAGAGGACATTAATAAAATACAAAGAGAAATGTAAGTAAAAATATATAATCTTGAGGTGAGGAAGGCCCCAAAGCACAAATCATAGAGGAAAGGTTTGAAATTAAAACAATCTATGTAGGGAGAATATATATTTTAATTTCACATATATACATATATATTTAAATATATATATATATTTAAAAGGTGAGTGACAGAATGTATGATAAAGTGACAGATGTAGAGTTATCTTTCTTAATATATAAAGAGACCTTAAAGCTCAACTAAAAAATGAGACTATTACAAAAAAATTTTTTTTGCTGTTTTTTCATTTTCATTCAGTTAAAAATATTTTCTAATTTCTATTGTGATTTATTGTTTTACCCATGGACTTAGAAATATAATGTTAATTCCAAACATTTGGGTATTTTTCAGATATAATATCTTCCTTTATTGGTTTCTAATCATTTCTATTACCATCACAGATATTATTCTGTATGATTTTAGTACAGTTCATTTTATTGAGATTTATTTTATGGGCTAGTGTACGGTGTTTCTTCATAAACATTCCACATGCACTGAAAAGAGTATGTATTCAGCAATTGTTGGATATAGTGTTCTATAGATATTAGTTACGTCAAGTGGGTTTGTATTGTTTTCAGCTCATTATATCCTTACTGATTTTTGTTTAATTATTCAATCAATATTTCTATTTTACTCTGAGACAAAATGTATTTATCTGGTTGCTTAGAGCTGCTTTAAATAGATTTGGGGCTCATCACTAATTCTTTTACATTGATTATGCCATTTCTAATTCCCTAACTCTTTGTTTTGATTCCTTGCTCTCATGACTGGATTTCACCATCAAGTATCAATAGTTTCTTTGAAAATGTGACTTACAGGAGCCTGAGATTTTTCATGTTTTTAATTTTCTACCTGTGGTTTTTATATTTAACAACTTGTCTATCTTTGGACCATTTCATTTCTTCACATGTTGTTGCATATTATTCCAATGTCTTCCAGAATTAAATTTTCTGTGGACAAGTCTGAGATCATCTTGAATTTTTGCCCTTATTTATAACTTTCTTTCCTGTCTGGATGGCATCCTTTATTTATTTATTTTTATTTATTTATTTTTTTGCGGTACGCGGGCCTCTCACTGTTGTGGCCTCTCCCATTGCAGAGCACAGTCTCCGGATATGCAGGCTCAGGGGCCATGGCTCACGGGCCTAGCCGCTCCACGGCATGTGGGATCTTCCCAGACCAGGGCACAAACCCGTGTCCCCTGCATCGGCAGGTGGACTCTCAACGACTGCACCACCAGGGAAGCCCCCTTTATTTATTTTTAAACTCACATATTTTGATATGAAATATAGTACATATATAAATACCTTTATTCTTGAAGTTTAATAGTTTAACCAAACTATGTCACAATGTTATGTTGTATCAATTTTACCTGGTATGTACTATGCTCCTTCAAGTTTACAGACTCTGATCCTTCTTTATTTCAGGGGAATTTTTGATTATATATCTCTGAATATCATTTTTTTTCTTCAAGGAAATAAATATATTTAGGCTGAACTGTCTTTGTCCCCTACGTCTATTATATTGGCTTCATTCATTTCATTTCTTTTATTTTTCTTATGTATTTACTCCTTTTATTTCAAGATGTCCCTCCATACCATTAATTTAAAATTTGGCCATATCTTTTTTATTCCTTGTTGGACCTAGATTATTTATCGGTATAAATGGTGAGGGTTTTGGGGGGTTTTTTGTATTCTTAATATGCTTTTTTCATTCTCCATCTCCTTTTCCATTGCCATGTTGTTATATCACCTTGCTTTTGCACTCTTAAGTTATTGAAGTAATATTCTTATTAAAGTTCGTTTATAGTACACATTCTAAGAGAATTTGCTTCTGTTTCTTGAGTTCTATTCCACTCTGAGTCCTTCATATTCTTTGCATGCTATATTCCTATATCTTCTTTTCCTCAAAACTATGTATACTTTCTATTTAATTTCTTTTAATCTTGCTTATGCTTGGGAATCTTTTATCCAAACTATTATTTTCTGTAATATATCATGAGCCTTGACACATTTGCCACTTATAGCAGATGCTTTTAATACCCCAGCCCCTATTACCTTTACTCACCTGAGTATACCTGAAGCTGCAGACAGTTCCTGGCATGCTGACAACTTCTCAAGCACCTGCATTTCTCCTCTTTACTGCCTGAAGCCCTTCTTTGGTATATGGGAGTTTACTTGGTTGTGTGCAAGCATACTCCAGAAGTATGAGTGGAATTATGCTCCTGGGGGAAACCCTTAATTGACAGGGGATGAGAGTCAGTGACTAAATGCTCATTAGAGAGTATCAACTACAGAGAATATACTGGGCAGGTGAACATGATAACTCAGCCATTAGAGATCAGCTTGTTTCTGTGCTCAGCCTTCATCATGCTTGCACAATGGGTCCATGAACAGTGTAGCAATGGTGTCAAGCATGGAGACTCTCTATGGAGTCCAGCAAAATGAGCTGTTTCTCACCAAGGCTGATCTAGTCATTGCCATTACTCAATGTCCAACGTGTTGGCACAGAAAACGGTGTTGAGCACTTGGTTTAATATAATCATTCAAGGAGACTAGCCAGTTATCTGGTGGCAAGTTGATTACATTGGACCCCTTCTATGCTGGAAGAAAATTAATTCTTCCTTGCTGATATTGGTAAGTATTCCAAGTAGGAGTTTGCCATCTCTACCACAAAGTCTTGGCCAGCACCACTAACTGAAGATAGAATTTCTGATTTGCTATCATAAGATCCTGCTTAATGTTGCCTTGGATCAAGGGACCCAGGTATCTACTTTACCATAAGGAGGTGTAACGATGGGCAATGACCATAGAATCCATTGTTCCTGACAAATATTGCATCACTTGGAAGCTGCTAGCATGATAAGAAGTTGGAATGCCATCTTAAAGATACAGATAAAGTTCTTGCTTGGAGAATAACACATTTAAAGGTAAAGGTATTTTACATAGTGCTGTGTCTCCAATAGACTATAATACAGTGCTTTGTCTTTGTTAGTGAAAACACAGGGGTGGAACCAATGCATAGAAGTTGAGCTGACTCTTCTCACCCTCCCCCTCACTGTCGCAATTAGGGAATTTTTGTTTTGTATTCCTAAAACTTTAGGATCTTTAGAATTAAAGATCCTGGTCCCTGGGGGGACATTTCTACTAGGGGATACAATTAGGGTTCCATTGCACCTAAAGTTATGACTGTTGCTGGACCATTTCTGGAATCGCGTGTCAATAGACTATCAGGCTAGAAAAAGTTCATATACTTGTGGAGGTAATAAACCCTGATAATATGAGAATCTAACACTTTTCTTACAACAATGGGCATAGTTTGGAACTCAGTGGATCCACTGGGGAGCCTCTGATAATTCTGCACCTGATAGAAAGGCAATTTCTGCAGCTAAGAACTGACGATGTCAAGGCAACCAAGGATTCAGACACCTCAGAGATGGCCTCACAGGAGAGCAACCTAGGTAGCAAAAGTTCTGGCTGAGTGTGAGACAAAACCAGAAGGAGTGAGAAGGGAAGGAGAAAATAAAATCAGTTACTTGAGTTTAGCTGAAGCCAAAGGGATTTCTGCTTCCCTCCATTAGTTCTTTTAGCTAAAGCAGCAGGGACTTCAACTTTCACCTTTAAGCATCATTAAAAGCATGGAATCAGAGTGGGACATGAGCAGATCTGGGAACCACTTAGGGTGATGGTAGCAGATGCTGCTGATAGCATCCCCTATATCCCTTTGGCCTTCCTGAGTTTACCTACCACTGTCTGGGGGAGTTGATACCCTCAATGCCCTAGCATCTCTGTTCTCCAATGGGACAATTCTGAGGTGCATTCCACACGATTTCTCAGAAGGTCCCAGAATACTGAGCCTCAGTTGCCCATAGTAGTAACCTGATCAATACCACTGCTCCTCCTTTATTGGCCTTTCTTACTTCCCTCTTCTCAATTCCTCATTTCCGTGCTTGTGCTTCCTAGAATCACTTTCTATATAAGCCACTTGCATAAAAGTGCTTATCTCACTAAAAGGTCTACTTTGGGGGAAAACCCAAACTAACACATCTCTTATCTGAGACAAGTTTATGGTTTCCCTCTAAACTACACTTTGATTCTTCGGTATTATTTTTAATTCACACTTCTATTGGCTCTGAAAGGATGGGCATGAGTCTTCTCTCTTTCTTATTGATCAGTCTAGCTAACAGTTTGTCAATTTTGTGGATCTTTTCAAAGAAGCAACTTTTGCTTTCACTGATTTTCTCTATTGTTTTCCCTGTTATCCATTTCACTTATTTCTACTGTAGTCTTTATTATTTCCTTCCTTGATTTGTTTTGAGTTTAATATGCTCCTTTGTTCCTTTTTCTCCCTGCTAGTCCTCAAGGTGCAAATTTAAGTTATTGATTTGAGATTTTTCTTATATATATATATATATATTTTTTTTTTTTGCGGTACGTGGGCCTCTCACTGTTGTGGCTTCTCCCATTGCGGAGCACAGGCTCCGGATGCGCAGGCTCAGCAGCCATGGCTCAAGGGCCCAGCCACTCCGCGGCATGTGGGATCTTCCCGGAACACGAACCCGTGTCCCCTGCATCGGCAGGTGGACTCTCAACCACTGCGCCACCAGGGAAGTCCTTATTTTTTAATGTAGGTATTTATAGGTATAAATTTCCCTCTGAGTACTGTTTTCACTGCATTCTGTAAGTTTTAGTATGTTATGTTTTTGTTTTCATTCATCTTAAGGTATTTTAAATTTTTCTTTGTGATTTCTTTTTTGACACATTGGTTGTTTAGGAGTGCATCACTTAATTTCCACGTATTTTTGAATTTTCCAGTTTTTCTTCTACTATTGGTTTCTAGCTTCATTCCATTGTGGTGGGAGAGGATACTTTAATTTTAAAGTATTCCAATCTTTTAAAAATGTTCTGAGTCTTTTTTTGTGACCCAGTAATTGTCTGTCCTTAAGAATGTTCCGTGAGCACTTGAGAAAAATTTATATTCTCCTGTTGTTGGGTAGAGTGTTACAAAGATATTTATGTCTAGTTGGTTTGTAGAGTTGTTCAAGTCCTCTGTTTCCTTGGTGATCTTCTGTCTAGATGTTCTATTATTGAAAGTCATGTACTGAAGTCTCCAACTGTTATTGTAGAACTGTCTATTTCTTCCTCTGATTCTGTCAGTGTTTGCTTCATATATTTTTTGGTTCTGTTGTTTGATGTATATGCTTATAATTATTATAACTTTTTTTCTTTTTGGCCATGCCATGCAGTTTGTGGGATCTTAGTTTCCTGACCAGGGATTGAACCCTGACCCCGGTGTTGAAAATGCCAGAGTCCTAACCACTGGACAACCAGGGAATTCCCTTATTATAACTTCTTGATGGATTGACTCTTTCATCAGTATATAATGTCTGTCTTTGTCTCTTGCAAGAGTTTTGACTATGTCTGATGTTAGAGTAGCCTCCCCAGCTCTCCTTTGGGTACTGTTTGCATGAAATATCTGTTTTCATCCTTTCTTTTTCAAACTTTTTGTGTCTTTCCATTGAAAATGAGTCTCTTGTAGACAGCATATAGTTTTCATGTTATTCTGTCCATTCTTCCAATCTCTGCCTTTTTAAATAATTAATTAATTAATTAATTAATTCCCAGCAGGGAAGCCCCCAATCTCTGCCTTTTGATTAGAGAGTTTAATCCATTTATAGTAATGTAATTACTGATAAGGAAGGATTTACTTCTGCCATCTTACTATTTATTTTCTATGTGTTTTACACCTTTTTTTTTGTCTTTCATTTCCTCCATTGCTGCCTACTTTTATGTTAAGTTGATTTTTTTTGTACTGAACTGCTTCGATTCCTTCTCATTTCTTTTTGTGTATCTCTTTCTAGATATTTTCTTTATGATTACCATGGTGATTACGTTTAATAGCTTAAATTTATAACAGTCTACTTTGAATTGATACCAACTTTAGAAGCTCTGCTTCTAAATATCTCCATTCCCCCTCTCCTTTATGATGATAGTGTCTGAGATTTTTCTAAGAAATAACCTTCAGGGGCTTCCCTGGTGGCGCAGTGGTTGAAAGTCCGCCTGCCGATGTAGGGGACACGGGTTCGTGCCCCGGTCTGGGAAGATCACACGTGCCGCGGAGCGGCTGGGCCCGTGAGCCATGGCCGCTGAGCCTGTGCTCCGCAACGGGAGAGGCCACAGCAGTGAGAGGCCCGCCTACCGCAAAAAAAAAAAAAAAAGAAATAACCTTCAGAAAAGAAGAAAACAATAGGAGACACTTGGCCACTAGCAAGTGGCAAAAATAGTATGTGTTGGCATCTTGTTTCTGCATTTATATAGCACTTGTGCATGTCTCCTTGACTCTATACTTGTCTCAAATTTGTCTTCTAGAGTTTTCTTGGGATTGTTGCAGCTCAGTTGCTAGCCTTTTATCTCGCTATTGGCTCCCTATGCATTTGATACTTTCCACAAAGTGTTCCAAGCCTAGGACACTGTTTTATATTTCTCTCCCATAATCTGCCTTCCTTGCCCTGGACTAGCTTCCTGGCTCCCCAGACAGGTTCCTGAGAGTTGAGGTCATGTTGGCCTATGGGAGACAGTCCTCTATTTTCAATAAGTACTGGGTGAAGGTGGTCAAAATGTACAGACTTCCAGTAATAAAATTAATTAATTCTGAGAAGGTAAGATACAGCATGACGACTATAGTTAACAATACTATATTGTTTATTTGAATGTGGCTAAGAGAGTAGATCTTAAATCTTTTTATAATAAGAAAAAAACTGTAACTATGTGAGATGATGAATTAACTGAGATTATTGTGATAATCATTTCACTATAGACACATATATCAAATTATGTTGAACCCTTAAACTTAATGTTATATGTCAGTTACAGCTTAATAAAATGGAAATTTTAAATTAAAGAAAAGGTTAGCTGATGTTCCTCTGACTTAGTTTACCCAGGTAGCAGCAGCAAAAGTCTAGTGGTTTGATTTGGATACTGTCCCTGATCACAAGGTCACAGGTGAAAAATCCCTCCCACAGTGATATCCTTAAAGAAAGATATTCCTCTTCAGCTCAAACAAGCTAGAGTGGCTTCTATGATGTACAACTAAGAACGTTGACTGATAGAACCTCCATGACACTGGATAAGTGACGTTTTGCTATATATTTGGCTTATGTTATTACAAGGAATTAAGACCAGATAAATCAAAACAATAACAACAAATGTTAGGATAACCTGTGTAGGACCAAGGAAAGGAAGGGCATTAGTCTTCTCTCCTGAGTGCTGCATGGAACATTCAGAATAGGAATTTCTTTCTTTCTATTAAGAGTGTGAAAACTCAGACGTGGTCTGATCACTATACCCAGAAAGGAGATTTTTGGGCACAAGACCAAAAGAAGTTTTTCTTATTAAATCATTTCTGCCCTTACAATTTTGGCTCCTTGTAGCCCAGGTCGATTGCTTCGTTTGTCAGTATGTGCCAAATCTGTTACACAAAAGGTAAAACGCAGCAAAACCAAATTGAAGTAGAATGGTTCTCCTTAGCAAACAACATTTATTTTCTGCTAAATTCTGACTGATTTCGTAAGAGCTCAGAGTTCCAGAGAGCAACCAGAGTGGATTTTATTAAATCTTTGATTATGCAACATTAAGCTTGAAAACTAGAGTGCAATCTTCTTATTTTGCAGTTGGAGAGATAGAGTCTCAGGGAGGTAAACAACTTACACGAGGTTTCACAATTCATTCAAGGCCAAAGAGTAGTAGAAAGTGACACCCCAAAATGTGACTGTGAGAATTCAGGACATGCCACCCCAAAATATACCACTTTGCTATATCGATTATTTTGTGATGTGGGCTTTTGAAAGACAGTAAATGCAGGAAGAGGCTTTCCCCAATCTCCCCTTATCTTCCAGAAGGTAGATTCTCCAAAAGGAACTCAATTGTCATCAGTCGCCTTCCCAGAGTTTCACCAACTGGGGAAGATTAAAATTTTATCACAGGAGAGGAGCCTTGAAGTTGACACCACACACAGACACACTTTGCCACAAACAATCATAACGCCCATCTATTCTTCTAAGGGCCCGTTCATCTTTTACCCAAATCATTTACTCTCCCATAAGAGGCCTACATCCCTCTCCCCTTTCCCTGTTAAGATGGTATTTCATCCTGAATTCTAAAGCCACCTCTTTGAGTTACTCATTTTCCTTGGGTATCTCCCGTGAATATGAGTATACATGTCAATAAACTTCTGTTTGTTTTTCTCTTGTTAATCTGTCTTTTATTACAGGGGTCTCAGCTAAGAACTCAGAAAGGTAGAGGGAAATTGATTTTTCCTCTCCTACAAGGCAGATCTAGGTTAGAAAAACCCAGGTACACCATTCTTTCCACAGGTGCATCTACTGTTCTAAGTGTAACAAGCGCTGTCCTGTCCAGCACAGGAGACATTTACCCATGGCAAGTCCTTTGCCTGCAGGTCCCAAATGAGGAATTTTACTGATGAAATAGATTGACAAAGAGATGGAATTTAAAATGGCATTTATCCTTGGGAAGGAGGAAAATATACTGTACTGGATCAGGTTCTCTGCCTGGAAATGGCCCCCACGTTGCAGGAAGTTTCTTTCCCTTGTTCCCTCCTCCCCTGAACTCCAGATTCAGTGGCATTTATTTTTTCCCCAGGTCCTTTCAGTTTCTGCTTAATGAGACCGGTGGTTGCTGAGAGTTTGATCGACACTTGGTATGTACAGCTTGTATTCATCTTCCTGAGAAAAGGCATTGCACAAAAAAGGATTGCCAATGGCAACCATGGTGGCATTTCTGAGAGCCCCAGCAGCATTCCCAGAAGCTCCATTCCCCACCCCCGTGGAAGGAAATGCCACTGGCTGACCAGCGGATGGAGGGAGGCGTGACTTCTACAGTAATTAAAATATTCCTATGCAGGGAGACCTTGAATTCTTTTCTTGTCACCCATCAGACCTCATTACTTTTTACCCACATACAGTCCTCCTGATTTCCAGGACACCTAAGCCAAGTCTAGGCTGGAGGGAAATACTTTTGGAATAAAATCAAATCAGTTGCAAATGAGTTACAACATCTCAATTGCCTTAATAGATCAAACAAAAACTTCACTGTGTGTTCCAGACACCCGGACTGATCCACTCCGTAAAGTTCCCCCAGCTACAAAAATGCAGATCTTTGGCCGACCTATAGCAAGGTCCCAAGCAATGCCCTTGGGGGCTTAGCCAGGACACAGGGACTTGGAATGGAGCTTGCGGAGCGTGTGGCCTGGCCAGGATGGTGTAACTAGCAAGCAAGCTGGAACACGCTCTCCTGCTTCAGGCCAGGGAATAGTTATGTCAGGCCAGGAGTAAAGAAGATAGATTTCACTTACTTTGTACCCTGTGTACTGCTTGGGGAGAGGGTGGGCAAGTGAAACAGTTTTTGTGTGTGTGTTGGTAGCACTTTGGTAGCTCCAGCAAGTCTCTGCCCAGGCCCTCCCCTCACTTCATCCCAGCTTCCCTCCCTGTCTTCTCTTCAGAATAAATGTGCGTACTATAGGCAAAGATCTCCTTGTTTCAGGTGAGCCTCATTTTAATATAGCTAGATGGTCCTTCAAATTCAAGCTTTAAAAACAGGTAGATTGAGGTGAGATTTATAGAACAACGCTTCAAATAGAAAACGTTTTATTGATAACTGGTTTACCAACTGACATAAAATAAACTACACATGCTTAAAGTTTAGGTGTAGGTATATGCCCATGGACTCATCACCACAATTAAGATAAAGAGTATATTCATCACCTCTAAGAGTTCCCTCTTGCTCCTTTGTAATTCATCCCTCTCTCCTCTTCCTGCCCACCCATCACCGGGTTCCCCTGACAATCACAGATCTGCTTTCTTTCATATTAGATTCATTTTCATCTTCTAGAAATTTATGTAAGTCATACATATATACTTTTATGGGGTCTGGCTTCTTTCACTTAGCACAATTATTTTGAGATTTATCTATATGGAGTGGACTTTATTAGTTTGTATATTGAAAGAATTGTTCCATTTTATCTAAGTTGTTAAATTTGTTGGCATAAAGTTGCTCATAATATTTCCTTTTTATTCTTTTAATGTCTGTAGAATTTAAGGTGCAGTCGCCTCTGTCATTCCTAATATTACTGATTTTTGTTTTCTCTGTTTTTTTTTTTTTTTTCCCTGATTATTCTGCTGAGACATTCTTCAATTTTATTGATCTCAGGCAAGCAACTTTTGGTTTCATTGATTTCTCTATTGTTTTTCTGTTTTCTGTTCATTAATTTTTGCTCTGATATTTATTACTTCCTTCCTTCTGCTTTATTTTAATTCCTTGGTTTAATTTGCTTTTCTTTTTTAAATTTCTTAAGGTGGAAGCTGAAGTCATAGAGTTGAGAACTTTCTTCTTTCTAATATGGGTAGTTACTGCTATACAGTTATCTCTAAGTACTGCTTTAGCTGTATCTCACACATTTTGATGTTATGTTTTCTTTTCTTTTTTTTCATTTAAAAATATCTTCTAATTTTTCTTTGATTTCTTTTTGACCCATGGATTATTTAGAAGTGTGTTACATATACATCTTAAATATATACAATTATTGTCAATTATACCTAACTAAAGCTGTCAAAAATATGTATTAATTAGCTTCCAAATATTTGGGGATTTTCCAGCTATCTTGCTGTTATTGATTTCTAATTTGTTTCATTTGGGGCAGAGAAATGCTTTGTATGATATGAATCCTCTTAAATTGACAGACATTTTTTTATTGCTCAGAATATGGTCTATGTTTTGTATGTATTTGAAAATAATGTATTGTTGTGGAGAGTGTTGTGGAGAGTGTTCTAGAAATATCAGTTGTTGTGGAGAGTGTTCTAGAAATATCAGTTAGGTCAAGTTGATAGATAAGTGTTGTTCAAGATGTCTGTATTTTAACTGATTTTCTGTCTACTTTTTCTAACAATTATTGAGAGATAGACATGGAAATCTTATAGATTTGGTTAATTTCTCCTGAAGTTCTGTCAGTTTTTGTTTCATGCATTTTTGAAGCTCTGTTATTAGATACATACATTTTTGTCATGTCCTCCAGAACAACTGGTTTATCATTATGTAATGATCTTCCCTATCCTTGGCAATAGTCTTTACTCTGAAACTACTGTCTGGTATTAAAATTGTCACACTAGTTTTATTTTGGTTAGTTTCCTATCCCTGCTGTAACAAATTACCACAAACCTAGTGGCTTAAAACAATACAAATTTACCTTAAAGCTCTGGAGGTCAGAAGTCCAAAATCAGTCTCATTGGGCTGAAGTCAAGGTGGTATCAGAGTTGGTTCTTTCTGGAGGCTCTAGGGGAGAATCCTTTTTGTTGCCTTTTCTAGCTTTTCTAGCTCATGGCCCCTTCCTCCATCTTTAAAGCCAACAGCATAGTGTCATTACATCCCCTTAATTATCTCTGCTTCCATTATCACATGACTTTTTCTGACTCTGACCCTCCTGCCTTTCTCTTATTTGTTGAGTAAACTTTATTAGTTTGTATCTTTCAAAGAATTGGTCCATTTTACCTAAGTTGTTAAATTTATTGTGATTACACTGGATCCACCTGGATAATCTCCCCGTCTCAAGATCCTTAACTTAATCACACCTGTAAGATCCCTTTTGCCATGTAAAGTAACATATTCCTGTTTCCAGGGATTAGGATATGGATATCTTTGGGGGCTCATTATTCAGCCTACCATACCATACCATTCTTTTACTTTTAACCTATTTTTTCTTCTATTTAAAGTAGGTTTATTTTACCTTTAATGTGACTATGGATACAGTTGAGTTTAAATCTTCTCTTTGCTTTGTGTTTGTTATTTGTCTCATCTAATCTTTGTTCTCTTTTTCTTCTTTTTGCCCTTAATCTATTTGGGCTGCTAAAAAAAAAAAAATACCACAGACTGGGTAGCTTATAAACAACAGAAATTTATTTCTCACAGTTCTGGAGGCTGGAAGTCTAAAATCAGAAAGTTGAGTTAAGGCCCTCTTCCCAGTTGCAGACTTCTTGCTGTATCCTCACATAGTTGAAGTGGATAGGGATATCTCTGGAGTTTCTTTTATAAGAGCACTAATCCCATTCATGAAGACTCTGCCCTTGCGACCTAATCACCTCCCAAAGACTCCGCCTCCTGATACCATTAACTTGGGCATTGGGATTTCAACATAGCAAACATGTTTGTTTTTTTTTGCTGCACGGCATGCAGGATCTTAGTTCCCCAACCAGGAATCAAACCTGTGTCCCCTGCAGTGGAAGCGTACAGCCCTAACCACTGGACTGCCAGGGAATTCCCTATAGCAAACATCTTTAACTTGTCACAATATACCTTCATGTGATATTATGCCACTTCATATGCAACGTTAGAATACTTCCATTTCTTCTTTCTGACCTTGTGCTATCATTGTTTGTTGTTCTTTATATGTGTTTTACTTTTACATACATTATAAACTTTACAACACATTTTTTTCTTTGAAGTCAATTGTCATTTAAAGAGATTTAAATAGTAAGGAAAAATATTCACATATATTTACCTAGTTACACTTTCTGGTGTTCTTTATTTCCATGTGTATATTGAGATTTCTGTCACATACAATTTTCTATTTGCCTGAATCACTTTGATATTTTTTTTAGTGAAGGTCTGCTGGTAATATACTCTTCCAGTTTTTATATCTCTGAAAACAATTTTATTTTACATTTTTAAAAAAGATTTTTTTTTCTGGGTTTAGAATTCTATTTGAGTACTTTAAATATGTTGCTGTAGATCCTTTTGACTTGCATTCTTTTCACTAGAGGTCTGCTATAATTCTTAACTTTGTTTTTTTGCACATAATGACCTTATTAATAGGCCGTAAAGGTCACACAATGACCTTCCTCCATGCTTTCAAGATTTTCTCTTTATCATTGGTTTTATGTAATATCATTATGATGTACTTTAGTTAGTTTTCTTCATGTTTCATGTACTTGGATTTTGTTGAATTTCTTAGATCTATGAGCTTACAGTTTTCATTAAATTTCTGACCATTATTTTTATTATTATTAATCATTATTATTTCCTCTTCCTAACTCAAGAACTCTAATTACACATATATTAGGCCACCTGAAGTTGTCCTACATCTCACTGATGCTCTGTTCATCTTTTTATTTTTCAGTCTTTTTTCTATTATAGTGTCATTTTGAATAGTTTCTATTATAGTGTCATTAGTTTACTGATATAACAGTATGATCCTTTTGGGTCTTGCTTTAAGTTTTATTAGGCAGGACTAGGACAGCTTTTAGTCTGTGGCTAATTTTCCCCCATTATCAAGGTAAAACTCTTTTGCATACATGCTCCTTGAAAACCATGAGGTTTTATCCTCTGGTTTATGGAACCAGGACTGTGGTTTTTTCTTTTTTTTTTTTTTTGACATTGTCAGATCTTTGGGTACTGTTTCCTCTAATCTCATTGGGTATTTCCCCCCTGCCCTGAGTCATTTTCTCACACACAAATATTGCTCAGTACTCACTACAGACTTGGTGGACCATCTGCAGATCCCAAGAGCTCTCTGTGAAGGCTTGTTCTTTCCAATACTCTCCCCTGTAAACTTTAGCCACTTTGGTCTCTTTGACTCGCAGCTCCTTCTCTTCAACTTGGGGACAATGCTGGCTCCACCTAAATTTTTCATTCCTGTTCCACATTTTGGAAACTTTCTCTAGGCAATAAGTCATGAAAACTGTAGGACTCACTTCATTTATTTCTCATCTTTTACTGTTTGTTGTCCTTGTTCAATGTCCTGAAAACCATTGTTTCATATATTTTGTGTGGGGTTTTTAGTTGTTTCAAGTTGGAAGGTAATTTCAGTCCATGGTACTTCATCTTAGCTCCCAGTGGAAGTTTTACAATCTTTCATTTAGTTTTTGTTTTAACCTCAGTGTTTATTTAAGTAGAAACTCCACTATGAGATTTTCAGTGTTTGTGTATTTCCTTCATTAAGGGACTTGATAGAGGGTTGTGGCTAGAATCTGTGAGCAAAAGTAAAAGATGTCATTTCCCCAAATGCAATACCTCTGAAATGAGTATGGAAGTCATTTAGAAATTAGTCCTGTTCATAAAAATTAATGTTCTCACCTACACTTATCTACCTATTATGTAAATGTTGAGGGAGTTTTCCAATTTTCATGTTTCTGCATGCCTTATGAGCAGAGATAATAACTGACCTTTGTTTTTAACTATCTTCTCAAATGTTTATATAGCAAACAGCTTGGGAAATAGAGAATCTCCTTCTAGAACAGAAGACTGGTTTGCCTACCGTTTGATACAAAAAAAAAAATGTCTTCCACTGGAGGTAAGCCTAGGCAGTTTTGCTTGTTAACCATTATAAGAGATTCAGGTTCCCTAAACTTTCCTGTAAAGCAACCCACCCCATGTGTAGGTGTCACTTGGCCCTCTCCTCATTGCCATGTGGGACTTTGGGCTTGGGGAACGGGCACTAATAGTCTGATGTTTCTGCTGTTTGCCATGTCATGAGTAATAAAATCCTTTGTTTCTGACCTAGGAATCTTGTGTCTTCTGCCAGCATCCATGAAACCGTGGCAGGCTATCTTGCTTGCTTGCGAGGAGGGTAAAATATCAGATCCTTCATAGCTTTTGATGGTAAACTAGGATACAATTACCTATGCTGCAGGCATTTTGACTCTGCTTCCTTATTCCAACAAGATCCCAACTTATAGAAAGTGGCATAGATGGAGGGACGGGGAGACATGGCAGGACTCAGAGTGAGTGGCAACTGTGGTAGGACCATGTTCTGTGATTCCTGAGGACGTAAAGCAATGTACAAACACCAGGTGGTGTTACTGTACTGTATTTAAAAGGGATTTGGGGAATATTCAATCTGGAGAAGCAAAGATGTGGTAAGGCAAGATAGCCATACTCAACTATTTAAAGAGCTTTGAAACAAAAGGTAGAAATATGTGTTACGGGGGACTTGCAAGACCTATTCATCTTTCTAGTCTCATGTGGGTGCTGCACATACAATTAGATGTGACCCACAGGTAGTGGGAAAGGAACAACTGCCAAGGACAAATCTCATGTGCATATCACCAATGACCATTCTGCCTTGGATAGGAAAACCCAAAATACACAAGTATAAAGCCCTCAGCTTGGCCATAGGGCCCAAGGGGAGTATCTAGGGGTTGTCTTTGTGCCCTGTACATAACCCCTCTGGCCTTAACATTGTAGTATCAGACTTCTCACACCCTAGGGCTTTCTTTCATCAGGTGAGCAGTGCCTGGGGATTAGTCTCATCTCCCCCACCCAGTAGTCCTCAACCAAAGACTGATGAAAGTTGGTGTATAAATCCTTCAGCTCCCTCACCTCTTGGATTTGGTAACTTCCAGGCACATCTTCTGAATCCTTGTTCCAAAATGGGTCTATACTTGAGTTATGCACATCTCCATCATGCACTGTTCATTCACTGCCTTCTCTTTCCTGTCTCACTTCCGTTCTCTTCTTCCAGTGTTTCCTGGGGTCAACCTCACCCACCCCAACCCCAAAACGCCTTATACTCGAATCCTTATATCAGGATATAACCAAACTAAGCAGGTAAAGGGGAGGATATAGGGACAGAATGAAAAATTACATTTGCTGTATTGTCCCATTAAAATCGGAGCATCAAGAAGAAAGTTGAGACTCCCCCCAGTGAGGCTCTGGAGCTAAAGTATAATGCAGTTACTGGCAAGAAGAATGGGTTTTTAAAACGTTCCTTAGGACAGTGATATGAGTCCTTTGAAGGAGAAAAATGCTCTGAAAATGCTTGCTCAGGAACATAAAACAGATGTCTTTAAAAGCCTATCAGTGAGGCTGGGAGCCCAGAGAGCTTTGATGGTTCCAGCCTTGTGCCTTATTTGCTGGCAAGCTATTTCAGATTTGCCAGAGCTCCTGGGGTTACCATAGTATTTGTAAACAAAACTCTGTGGTCAACAGACTCCGGGGTGGTACAACAATGCGAAGGGAAGTTTAGGGGAGGCAGGGTGCTCTTGCTGGGAAAGTCTTGGAAAATGACATCTTTAAAAGGTCACAGAACACAAAGCAATGTAACTGGCTGCCTTGCTGACTGGGATCAGCCACTCACTTGACTCAATTCCCTCCCTCGCTGCTGCTCCCAGCAGCCCACTTCCCTGCAGATGTTTTAGCGCTCCTCCATAAAGACAAGGAGGAAGTCAAAATCATATGAGAAAATGTCCCAGGTGCCACAGGGATATCGCCAGAGGACACCCTCCTCTGGGTTCTCTGAAAATCAAGGTTGTCGAGCCTTCTGCAGAGCAGTTCAGAACTGCCTGCTCTTCTCTCTCCTCTAAAAGACATCGATCCCACAAATAGCTATTGCACATCTACAAAATGCTGAGCTTGGTGCCAGATACTGAGGGTTGTAAAGATGATTAAGATACTGCTCTTGTCCTCAGGAGGTCACTGTCTGGGAGCGTTTGGGGTGGGCAAGGACAGCAGCACTGAGCCTAGTGAAAGAGGTCAGCAGAGGAGGGAGTGGGGAACTGAAGGTGGCTGGGTCCCCCTTGAAGGGCAGGAGGGGCTAACCATCACAGTATTTCCTGAGCACTTACTGTGTGCCAGGCACCATTCTAAGTGCATACATACATACATCAACCAATAAGTAAATGCATGAGACAAGTACTATGACTCTCCCCAGATGGATAAACTGAGAAGTTAAGTAACTTGCTTAAGGTCACAGAATCAGGATTCAAGGCCTCAGAGTATCATCTTAATGACCGCACAGTGCTGCAGGGGCCATCTCTGGTATGCTGCTCCAGGGCTAAGACTGTGAGAAATAGGTATGGATTATTGATCTTTAACATGTCTTATAGGTGCTCCAGCAGAGCGTAGACTAAAGTTGCCAGTGTGAGACTAGAATCCAGGGTTTCCCAGGAAGAAGCATCCAGAGACATTAGAGTCCCAATAAACAAAAGGACCACAAAGTTCCTATTTTAGGTAACTGTGCTTCTAGAGCATGTTTAGACATCCGTCTTCTCCCAAAGATGATGACTAGGGTTCAGGCAGGTACCAGAGATGTATGCATTAAAATGCTCATGAGACAAGATCTTAAAGAGTTTGAAGAGCCATGATTTTAGTCCTCCAGGCTTCTCGGAGCCAAATCATTATCTTTATCTTGAAAATGGAGAGATTTGAGGATTTGAGAGCAGAGCGCCTTAAACAAGACCTGGCGTGCTAGGGCTGGCCTGAGGCAGAGCTGAGAAGAAGCAGTTTTGCAGAAGGAAAAATGCCTAGAAAGATGAGCATATATTTAATCCAGAATGAGTGTTTTGACACTGGAGAGATTGGGTGACTCCAGGCAAGGGGAGCCTTGCTAAGAGCAAGTATTATAGAAATGACTGAGGAATAAATGGGCTTCTAGCAGGTTAGGTGGTGAGGAATGTGACTTGCGGGCTTCAAGTTCAACAAGGAGTCCTGGGTCAGGGTGAGAAAGCGTCTTCTTCAGGACCAAGATGGGACTAAAGGAATGACCTCATCCTTGGCCAGAGGCATGGAAATCAGCTATGTTGGCCGGTGGGACAGTAGCTTGAGGGTCAGGACCTCCAGTAGGGGCCTGTGGCCTGGCAGAAAGAAGGAAGATGGGGAGTGCCCGGGTGCACCTGTTTAAAGCGTTCTTTAAACTGAAGCCAAGCTACTGAGAGATGCGCCACGGCCCTCAACCCTTCTCACCATGCAATTTCCTCACACTGCAGCCATTTGTTTGGGATCTTGAGCTGACAGTGTGTGCTCGTCTTAAAAAGGGCAGATCCAGAGGGGAGAGGAAGAGAGGAAAATTAGCCCTCAACATGCTCATCAATGGGGAATCCCTTCTAATCACTTTCCTTCCCTCCTTTCATTAAAAAAAAAAGTAATAAACACATATAGTTTAAAGGATCAGAGAGGTCTATGTGACTTGTTAGAGAAGCAGCAAATTGTATAACAATACTGTCCTGGGAGGGGCTTTGGGGGTCTAACTAAAATATAGAGTTTCACCCAATCCTATTAATTTCAGCTACCCTGTTCAGCACCTACTTCTAGAGGTGGCTTTTGCTGTAAATTTCTCAACCTTTTGAGGTTTTCTTGGTGAAAATCACATTAGTTCTCAGCTTTCTGGTGTAGGGAACACATTCATGTATTTTCTACTTTCTGAAATTTTTCTCTGAGTACCTCCTCTCATGGAAACCAGCCTTTTAGATTTATACCTTAAGAAAATAATTCCTTTACTGGCATTTTTAGTAGTGTTTTGGGAGGGAAGCAAGTAGAAGGCTGTGTTCAGTCTGTGGATTTTACCAGAACTCACCTCTCTCATTTTTAAAAAAAATTCTCTTTAGTTGGTGACGATGACAACAATAGGAACCAATATAAGTGGGATGTGTGTTCAGTTGACGGTCTGTCTAGTTGGTCAATCAGTCTGTCAGTAGGTTGGTCAGTCTGTCTATCAGTGTCTTAGGAAGGGCCAGCTCCCCATGCTCAGGGATTCCTTATCTATGTTAGTCACAACCAACATTAGGTGCACCAACGTTCACATTATAAGGGTCCCAGAAGGAGAAGAAAGAGAGAAAGGGCCTGAGAAAATATTTGAAGAGATAATAGCTGAAAACTTCCCTAATCTGGGAAAGGAAACAGTCTCCCAAGTCCAGGAAGGGCAGAGAGTCCTATAGCAGATAAACCCAAGGAGGAACACACTGAAACACATAATCAGATTGACAAAAATTAAAGACAAGGAGAAAATACGTTAGACACAACAGTTTTAGTTGATCTCGGTTTCTAAAGAGATACTAAAGCAGATGGGAGGTGGGAGTGCAGAAATAAGATTTCCCCTTCATCTTTCAGGAACAAATAGTGAATTCCCAGCCCCTCTTGTATTTTGAAGGAAGCTTTTACCCACTGTTTTCTGAATCCTTACCTTAAAATTCTTATCGTCAAAGGAGCAAGCCACAGGATCTCCGGGATGCAGAGTAAAAGGGGTAAAGCTCCCTGTTGGATAGATGTCTCCAGCTCAGGGCAGAAGCCCAATAACAGCCTTCCCACACTGATAAACTGACTATCACTTAGGGAAAAGCCAGTGAGAAGTGACAAGAAATTAGCAGCTTTTTCTTCAGTACACTGGAGAAGGCAGAAATTCTAGTTTGTGTGCTAACAGGAACTCAGGAAAAGAAGTAAATGCCCCTACCCTTCACATTTTCTACAACCAATGGCTCCTTGTTTGGGGATACAAATAAACTCAAGCAAGGACTACATTATGTGCCCTGAGAGGTTCTCATTCATAGTGGACCCTGGGTGTGCACACTCTGAGGCCTGGGATCCAAGGTGGCAGCAGGGAGGGAGATGAGAGGATGGCTGTCTCAGGAAAACCTACCTAGCTTTCCCAGGTGTGTTGAGAGTTGGTGGGCCCTTGCACATATCCACAGTGCCAGGGCAGGAGAGTTTTCCTGGGGGCAGTGGCACATGTGAGTTGACTCACAGCTTAACGGGAGTGGAGTCTGAGGAAGCAGCCCTAGGGATGCAGCTTCTCTGGATGCTTGTCTCAGCACGTCATGCCATGTGCCCCACTTTACAGCTTTTGCTGCCAAGACATGGAATGACTCAGGATTGCCCCTTCTCAGAATTAGTCAGTCCTCCTCAACGGCCACTAGGAAGTTCAAGCAAGAGTATTCAGGGCAGGCTTGGGAGCTGGCATTACCTAGGACTTATCTCCATTCTCTAGGGTCATTCCAGAGGTTTGGAGAAAATTTTTCCATGGAGTAGCAGGCTTGGCAAGCAACTGAGGATGCTAGTTAAAAGTGAAAATCCCAGGGCTCCCCCCAGACTTCCCAAATTAAAATTTCTTGAGTTTTAGCGTAGACATGCCTAGCCAACTTCACTTTCAAAAAACAAGGTTCTTCCTTCCTTCACTGTTGTTGGGAATATAAATTGGTGCAGCCACTATGGAAAAAAGTATGGAGATTCCTTAAAAAACTAAAAATAGAGTTACCATATGATCCAGCAATCCCACTCCTGGGCATATATCTAGAAAAGAGGAAAACTAATTCAAAAAGATACATACACCCCAGTGTTCACAGCAGCACTATTTACAATAGCCAAAACATGGAGGCAACTTAAATGTCCATCAACAGATGAATGGATAAAGAAGATGTGGTACATATATACAATGGAATACTACTCAGCCATAAAAAAGAATGGAATAATGCCATTTGCAGCAACATGGATGGACCTAGAGATTATCATACTAAGTGAAGTAAGTCAGACAAAGACAAATATTATATGATATCACTTACATGTAGAATCAATCATAATACAAAATGAACTTATTTACAAAACAGACTCACAGACATGGAAAACAAACTTATGGTTACCAAAGGGAAGCTGGGGGGAGAGATAAATTAGGAATGTGGGATTAATGGATACACACTACTGTATATAAAATAAACAACAAGGATTTACTGTATAGCACAGGGAACTATATTCAATATCTTATAGTAACCTATAATAAAAAAGAATTGAAAAAGAATACCTATATCTCTATCTATCATCTATCTATCTATCTATCTATCACCAAATCACTTTGTTATACACCTGAAACTAATACAATATTGTAAATCAACTATACTTCAATTAAAAAAATAAAAGGTTCTCAGGTAATTTTTATACACATTAAACATTTGAGAAACTTTTTGGGCAGTGTTTCCCAACTTCCAGATGATAAGATTCTCATACTGTCTAGGCCTTTCCCCCTAAGATTTGATTTAGAGTGTCTGAGATGGAGTGTGGGAATTTGTATTTTCAGCAGGTACCCCAGGTGAGCCTTATCCCTAGGCTAAGGGGCGTGTGAGTACTGAGGGGCTGGCCCAGGGCTTCTCTACCTGGCTTCCCTTGGAATTACCTGAGGAGTTTAAAAAAGTATGTACACCTAGTCTACTTCTGATGATTTCGATTTAGTTGGTTTTTTCCAGATAATTATTATGCAGATATCTGGACTAGAAGCACCACCTATGCCTTCCTTCAAGCAGATCTGATTCCCATGGTTTGGAGAGGGGAGTTTTGATCACTGAGCAGGAAGTATTTGGAAAGAGCCTCTTTTCTTTTCCGGAGCAGGAATCAACTTGAGAAACAATGATGGCAGCTTTGTGTCAATTTAAATTGTCGTTGCACTTTTGCGTGATTTATCTAATTTGATTGTCACAATGTGGGGTTGTGATGTGGATACTTTCATACTGTCACTTTATGGATGAAGAGCCTGAGGCTCAGAGAGGCTCAGTAACCTGCCCAAGGTCCCACAGCCTGTCTGTGGGTATGTGTGGAAGCAGCTTTTTGTCTCTGGTCCATTTAAACAAGCAGATGTATGCAAGAAAACGAATAAAGGAGCATTTGCCCAAGGGATTGGGGAAGCACTGTTGTGGGTCTCAAGCTAGGGCTTGGAGAGAGAAGAGGAGGAAACAGTTCTGATGGTAACGTGATTGCTTTTATTTGTTCCTGCTGCTGCCAGTAGCCCTGGGTTGGATGTTTCCTTTGAAGTCTCCAGGATGAACATGACTTAAACCAGTCTACACTCGGCCTCTGCCAGACGAGACCACACTCCGCAGACCTTGACTGAGGACAGGGTGAGTCGGGGCCACACAGCACATTTTTCTTTATACGAGGGCTGCTGACCTTTTGGGGACTGATTCTTGATGTCATCAGTACCAGCGAGCGTGGCCAAGTGGACCCACCCACCCAGACCAAAACAGCAGTGACATAATAACCACTGACATTTCGCAACTTCCCCGAGGCTCCAGGAAGGGGGCAAGCTCTGGGAGAGGGGCATTCTTTTCCCCCTGGCTCTTCACTGGTGCCCACACCAAATGACTGCTAGACTGGGATTATTTGCGCAGCACCAGGGACTCTGGACACGGACCAAGGGACAAGGAGACCCTCTATCCCACAGGGCTGGGGCTGGGTCACACCCTCCCTGCCTTGTGCTCTCATTCACAGGAGAACAAAGCCATCCATCCCAGCCAAGGAGGTCCTGGGGAGCGCAGAAGACGCAGAGAAGAGGGCTGCGGGCCTCAACACCCTCACCAGGCCCAGGGCTGGCATCTGAGTGCTGTTTGCTTGCTGCTGTAACGAAGGAGAAAACAAGAGTAAGGGGTGAAGTGTGAGTGGAACCGCGGGGTGATCCAAGCGTGGCTGGCTCCCTGGAAGGCTTGATTGTAATTGGCCTGCATTTCTTTCGCTGCCAGCTTATTTGGATCCAGAAATGGCATGGAGTTGCTGGCATTAGAACTCCCTTTACCACACACGGGGAAATAATCCCAAACGGTCAGAGCAAGATGTGGGGCTGAGGTTTGGCTAGGTAAGGGGGTGGAAGGAGCAGAAGGGTGCAGGGCAGTGAAGGAATTCTGAGTCAGGAGGAGACAAGCATGCCTTCTAACCTCGTTCATCAGTGAAGTCACAGGTCCCCAAGTGGGCCCTGGGAAGGGACGAATGAGGTGGAGGGGAGGAAGGGAGGGTGAGAGGGCAAGAAACAAACTATAGTTAGGAAATGGACCCTGGGGAGAGAGGGATGCGGCTCAACTTTTACACTTCTGGGGTGTGCCTCCATGTGTACACACACACACACACACACACACACACACACACACACACACATCCCTCTTTGTCAGCTCCCAGCCTGCAAGTTAGCCAAGGATTCATTTTTAGATTGTCATCTTAACCATCCTCTATTAAAATATAATCACCATTAAGAAGTTCTTTTTTGTTTTTTTGCCTTTGAGTCCCTTTCCTTAAACCACGTTAATGTGTTTGTACCACATTTAACAGATAATTTCACGTTTACTTATTTTTCCCTCTTAGTCACACTTTTGACCTATAATTGAGCATAAACGGCTTCATGGCTGAGAAAGTACTGCTGTATTTCTTTTCTCTTCCCCACCTCTGAAGCACCTTTGCACATACCAGGTGCTTCGTAAATGCCTGATTGGTGATGTCCTCATAGGAAGGAAGGATCCATGGCTTTCCTGGGCAGTGGCAGTGAGTAGCTGCGTTTGGCTAGGGGCCCAGCAGCAGTTCTGCCTGTGTGAGCCTTGCCTTGGGTTCTGGAAGGTTCAGTCCGCATGACAGCCACCTGGTCCCACTTCTTTTTTTTTTTTGGCCGCGCCCTGCGGCTTGTGTGATCTCAGTTCCCCGACAAGGGATTGAACCTAGCCGCAGCAGTGAAAGCCTGGAATCCTAACCACTAGGCCACCAGGGAACTCCCGGGTCTTACTTCTTTTCTATGATGTTTAATATGTTACCACAGTCTTAATCTATCACAGTTCTTCTCAACTTTGGAGTACTTAAGAATGACCAGGAGCTTGTCAAAGAGGCAGAATCCCTGACTCCTGTTTCCAGAGATCCTGGCTGAGGCCCAGCTGAGGTCCACCTGGGAATCAGACGCAGAGTCTACAGACTACGCTGTGGGAAAGGCAACGCTGGTCAATTCCAAGGGCAGATGCCGCTCCTCAGAGACTTTCGTCTCCCTTACCACCCTCACCATCCCTGTCTGGGGAATATTCAGTGTGTAATGGTCCAGGTTCAACTCACTGCGAAGCCAGCACATTCCTCACTAGACCACATGAGTTTCCAAGGACCCCAGCGACGGCAAGATACATGTGCGGTGTGTGACTCTTGAACGCCTTAAATATGGTAGTGAGACTAAGGAACTGAGGATTTCATTTTGTTGCGTTTTAATTAATTTGAATTTAAATTTAAATAGCTGCATGAGACCAGTGTCTACCTTGCGGGGTAAGGCGGAGCCAGACGGGGGAAGCACCTGATCCGCTCCTGGTCCCAGATCAGATCACTTTTCATCAACTCCACTGGAAAACACCAAGTCTAAAAGCTGCTAGAATCTGGACATACACCTAGAAGCTCTTGACAATTCACGAGAATCGACCAGCACTCGCACCCCTCCCTGTACCCAGCATGGTACCGACTTCTGCAGTCACTGACCTGCCTCCACTCACGGAGGCCCTATCCTGAGAAGGGTATGCTGCCTTTTCCAGTAATCCTGGGAGAGCA
This sequence comes from Neophocaena asiaeorientalis asiaeorientalis, assembly GCF_003031525.2. Classification (NCBI taxonomy): domain Eukaryota; kingdom Metazoa; phylum Chordata; class Mammalia; order Artiodactyla; family Phocoenidae; genus Neophocaena; species Neophocaena asiaeorientalis. The sequence continues at coordinate 1,757,682 of NW_020174096.1, read as the reverse complement.
AGGATGGGACTTTGTGTCACTGAAAATGGGCAAAATTGAGGGTGATAATGAAGCCAAACCTTGGGGCTATTGGAGCTGCCTTGTCTGACAGAGCCCAGCAATAGTGGGCAGAGGCGAAGAATCTGGGCCCTGAAGCTGGGCAGCCTGGGTTGAATCTTGCCTCTGCTACTTGTCGTCTTCTGCATAACCCTGAGCAAATTACTTACCTTCTCTAAACTTTAGTTTCTTTATCTGTAGAATGGGGATGAGTACAAATTTCGAGCTTTGTGGAGTGGTAAAAAGTCAGCAGTTCCCAAACTCTTTGGTCTTCTGACTCCTTTACACTCTTTAAAAATTAATGAGGTCCCTGCCACCCCAAATAATTTTTGGGTTTTGTGGGTTAAATCTATCAAAGTATGCTATACTGGAAATTAAAAATAAGGGCATTAAAACATTAATTTACTTAAATATAACAAGCATTAAACCATTACATATTAATATAACATATTTTTGTGAAAATTAACATGCTTTCCAAAACGAAAAGCAATTAGTAAAAAGTGTGACCTTGTTTTACATTTTTGTAGATCTCTTTTGTGTCTGGTTACTAGGTGCCAGCTAAGTTTCCATCTCTGCTTCCGCATTCCATCTGCTACACTATGTTGTCTTGGTTAAAGTATATGATGAACATCTGACCTCACTCAGGTATTTAACTGGAAAAGAAAGGAGTGTTTTCATAGTCTTTTCAGATCATTGTGGATACTTTTCTTTGATGCTACGTAAAACTTGAAAAGTGGAGTTTATTAAAGATTAGTTGCAATGTGGAATCTGACACCATATCAATGAACTTTTCATATTTTGTACACTAAAATCTATTGTTCTACCGTGCATTTTGAACGTATCTTTAACCTATGGATAGTTTTGTTACATCATGCATTAGTCATCTGAGAAATATTGGTTCATAAGTTGTGCTGATTTTCCAAATGTTATCATAGTTATTATGCAATATCGAGCTATCATATCTGTTAACCTCACCACTAAATAATCAGAAAAAGGTTTTAAGTATTGGAAATCTTTTAGAACAATAGCGTTTGTAGTGCTCTGGTGGCCTACTTGCCACAGAATAAAACAAGATGGAAGATGGCAACTAATGGCGTCAATCTTTCAATCTCTCTCTGATTGTTGTCTAGTACTCAGTTTTAGTATGTTTTGTATGTTAACATTTGGAAGAGTCCCATGGAAAAAGTGTCTATTCTTTTAACTCAGGATATTGAATTGCCTTCTTTGTAATTCCTATACAGTCCAGACGTGAAGGACTGTAGAGAAATAATCATACAGAATAAACAGATTAATTATAGAGGCTATCTTAGCGCGTTGTGAGAATGTTTTTAACTTCCATGTAGACAAAGTGGGGTCAGGAGCCAGGTGGGTACTGATGCCCAAAACTTTAGGCTAATTTGAGGGTGATTTCACTTATCTAGTACTGCATAACAAATCACCTCAAAACAGAGTGGCTTAATGGGAGAGAATCACTTATCATTTCCTGTGATTTCTGTAGGTTAGAAATTTGGGATTAGCTTAGCTGGGCAGTTCTGGATAGGGGACTGCGTGAAGTTGCAGTCAGTTGCTGGCTCTTAGCAGGAGGCCTCAGTTCCTCACCATGTGGACCTCTCCATAAAGCTCCTTGAATGTCTTAATACTTGGGAGCTGGCTTCCCCCAGAGCAAGTGATCCAAGTGAGGGCAAGTTGGAAGCCACATGGCTTTTATGAAGTAGCCTCAGACATCACACATTTCATTTCTGCAATATCTTATTGGTTATACAGGTCAGCCCTTTCAAAGAGAAAAAGAATCCACGAGGCTATGAGTATCAGTAGGAGAGGATTACTGGGGGCCATTTTAGAGGCTGATTACCACAGATACCTGTTTTAGGTATAAGATTGCTTTTCTACCTGCAGACCCTTTTTCTAGTCTCCATTATCTAGGAACTTACGGAACACCTACCCACAGGCATGGAGCCCCACACAACTTAGCATCTGAACAGGGGACCCACTTCATAGTGAAGGAGGTATGGGAGTGGGACATGATAATGGGATCTATTTTTGTATCACATACTGCGCCATCCAGAAGCAGCTGGTATCTTGGAAAGGTGGAAGAGGCATCTAAAACTGCAGCTAATTCTCCAGCTCAGAGGTAACACTCTGTGTTGATGGGGTACCATCCTCCAGCATGTAGTGTATGTATTAAGTCATAGGCCTCTATGATGCTGCATCACCAGTAGGCAGAACACACGGGTCTGGAAACCAAGGAGTGGAAACAGGAGTGCTCCACTGGTGGATTTTTGTGCTTCCTGTTTCTATAAGTCTGATCTCTGTAAGGTTGAAGATCCTGGTCCCCAAAGGCGTCTCTTGTCAGGGAACAAAACGAGGTTCCCATTGAACGACAAGTTACAGTTGTGTCCAGGTTCCAGCCGGCAAGGAGAAAGCCACCATACTGACATGGGTAAATTGACTGTTAGTCTGGGTCCTCTGAGAAGCAGACACCAAGATGGGGTTAAACATGGAGGGATTTTATTGGAGCAAAAGCCTAGGAAAGAAAGTGAATCACGTGAGGCTGGGAGAGTGGTCAGACTGTGGGGCAAATCTGACCCAGTGTGGGTGGGATAGCCCTAGACAGCTGTGCAGTCCTAGGAAGTTTCAACAAGGCCACTGGAGAGCCCTTGACCCAAAGTCAGCCGTCAGAGGAATCCCATGTCTCCCAGGAAGGGCCCAGTGCTCCATCATTGACAGGAGCAGCCTGTGGGAAGCACAGCCTGATTTCAGAGACAGCAGCCAAGACCCTCAGACAGCCACATTCCCTGTAGTTGGAGTTCTGCTACATGCATTCTCACGGTTCCTACGCTGACTTCACAGCAGGCTGATTTTACACAAGAAGGAAAGGAGCAGTACATTTCCAGCCTCCTAGTACTTCCCTGTCTCATTATAACAGTGAATGTGTGAATATGTGTGTATACATATATCTCTGTATAGGATTATAGAACCATCAAGAAAAATATGCAAGGATACAAATTAACTTGTGAACATGGTATGGCAAATAATGTTGATTTGTTGACCCCAAACCATTCCCAATCCCCTTTTCCCTAGCTGCTTTCCAGCCAGGGATGACCATGTGACACAGTTCTGGCTTAAAAAAGAAGCCTACATTGAACCCCAAAAGAAATATGAAGAAATGATGAGTAGAGAAACAAGTAAGCATTGACTTAACAACAGTAAGAGCTAATTCTACTGTCTTCCTTCCTCTGCTTCTTGACTGGGATGTGAACTCGAAGCATGAAGCTGCAGCAGCCATTTTGAGGCCATGAAGGAAAGGTCTAAAGAATTGTCAAAAAAACCAAGAATTGCCAGTAGCAGAGCATCTCCAGAAATTTTTATGATGACAAGAAAACTAAATACCTTTTGTTTTATTCACAATAAATGTGTATCTTGTCATACACATAGGACATCTTTGGGTATGTATGTGCATGTGGGGGAACAGGTAAGTTGAAACACAGAAAAGCAAGTGTAAGGCCACTTAAAAAATCATGTACATGATCAAACACATAATCATTTACATGCATAGTTCTGTATATGTTTTCATGTATGTAAAAACAAATGAAATGATTATTAAAAATGTAATAAAATTGTCCATTTAATCTGTTTTAAACTATTGGCATAATATTACTTACATTTTAAAAATTTTATTTCTTTAGTTATATCTCATTTAAAGAAAATTTAATATTGTATATATTTCTTTTGTGTTCAGATGTTGATTTTACGCACCTTGAAAAAAGATCTTGGGTTTTGTTGACCTTCTTTATTGTTTATTTTCTAATTCATTAAATCCTTACTTATTTTTGTCATTTCCTTCCTTCTACTTTATTTGGGATAGTTTGTTTATTTTCTAACTCTTTAAGTTGAATACTCAATATTAATTTTCAGCTTTTATTCTTTTTGAATGCAATAAATCCAGGCCAAAACATGAATTTTGGCCTAATGTTGCTGTGCAGTCCTATTGTCTGCCCAGTCCCTGTTCTTAAGAAGGAGGCGGTTTAAAGTTCTCATCTTTTGTGTGGGTGGAAGGGGGCTGGGCAGAGGTGAAATGGCAGGCAATGGAGGTGGGTCCGCAGCCACCAGACCCAGAAATCTCCCAGTAGACAATCCCCAGCAGGTGGCACCAAACCGCAACAGAGACTGAGATGAATTTAAGAATTTGATTCTGTAAGGGGATCCAGAACTCCTTGCTCCTGCGTCTCTCCTTCTCCTTCTTCTCCTTTCCTCCTCCTTCTCTCTCTATTTTCTTCCTTTCATTATGCTGTTTGTTTTCGTTACACTATTCCTCCACCTCCCTCTATTGGCCTGAAAAGTATTCCTTATATTTCAAATATTTTACTGGTTACAGTATATATTTTTTCTCATGCATACTTCACTAGCTATTCACTAATTTTTTGTTTTCCCTCCCCCAAATACAAGAACATAAAATACCTGCTCTTATTCTCCATGTTATTGTTCCTCAATATTATAATCATCTATTGTTCCTCAGTATTGTTAAACTTGCTTTTGGCTCTTCCAAGAGCAACAGCTCTTATTATTGCTGTTGTTTTAAGTCAATGCTTATTTATTTCTCTGCTCATCATTTCTTCATACTTCTTCAAGGGTTCAGTTTTGGCTTCTTTCTGAAACACATCAAAGTAGTAATTTTTTCAGCCATGGATGTCCGTGAAAAAAAATATTTTAGCCTTATTTATTTATTTTGCGGTACGCAGGCCTCTCACTGCTGGGGCCTCTCCTGTTGCGGAGCACAGGCTCCGGACGCGCAGGCTCAGGGCCATGGCTCACAGCCCCAGGTGCTCCGCGGCGTGTGGGATCTTCCCGGACCGGGGCACGAACCTGTGTCCCCTGCATCGGCAGGCGGACTCTCAACCCCTGTGCCACCAGGGAAGCCCTAGCCTTATTTTTGAAAATACCTTTATTTCACCCTCATTCTGGAAAAATAGTTTAGTTGGATATAAGAGAAACTGTTTTATTGCTGCTAATGATAATTCTGAGGTCAGCCTAATTGTCATTTCTTTTTAGGTTATCTCTCTTTTCAGGAGCTTTTAAGAGTTTCTTTTTTGTTTAAATGTTTGACTCCAATGTATGTAGCTGCGTGGCTTTTTTGTTCATTTTCTCTTCTTTTATGTTACTTGGGACTCAATGACCTTCTTAAATTCTGAAAAATTCCCAGCCATTATTTCTTTGAGTTTCTTCCAACCCCCTTCCCTCCATTCTCTTCTGGACTTTATATTTGATTTAGATTTAAAACTCCAAATATATCAGTCAACTCCACTCCCCCTACCCCACACACCGTATCTCTTAAACTATCTTTGATATTTTCTATCCTCTTATCTTTCCATGTTTCAGTCTGGATGATTTTGTCAAATCAGTTCACTAGTTCTTTTAAGTGTGTTTAATCTGCTATTTAATTTGATTCAACATTTTAAATGACTATATTTTTCAGTTCTAGAAGTTCTGTTTGATTATGCTTCAGATTCTTCACTCAAATGTTTATAAGTCCTATCTTCTTAACTTTTACTATACCTTCTTAATGCCCTCAATTTCACATACTTATTTTGCCATGTCTTACAGATTTTTCTATTATTTCTAGTTCTTGGGCTGATTATTCTTCCATGTGTTGTATCAGCTAATGTTCTTCCTTGGTACTTTTTCATCACATAGTTGGTAATTTTTTTACTGTGAGCTTTTACTTTTCTTCTGGAGAGGGTCCCATATATCCTGGATTGTGGATAATTCCCTGCAAAGTAGTCTTGTATTTACTACTCTACAGGTTCCCATCGCTTCTACGGGTCATGGACCAGCGATTATGTTAATTTCTTGCTTGGGATTTTTATGACATGTAGATAGCTTAAATTCATACCCCATATCCAGACTGGGTTTGGAACTATTCACAGGATGCATAATTTTTCCCACCCAGAGCCCAGAAAAGACAGCTCTTACTTCCTTGTTCCTTCTCTGGGCAGTAGGCAGAGTTCTCTTAGTTCTCCTTTCAAGTCCGGGAAGAATTTTTGAGAGTCCCAGTTTCAAGCAAAAGTCTCAGTTCCAGCCCAAACTGCCTCTAGGCCACATTTACTGTGGGGCCTGTATCCAGGCCCGGTTCTTTCCTGGTCCCTCATGCGTCAGCTGGAGCTTACATCTCTGGTTTTGAATTTCCTTTTTGTTTCTTGGCTTTCTTTCAGGCTATGGATTTTAAAGTTGTAAACTATGTATCCAGCATTTACATGCACTTGTAGTGGGAAGGAGCCTTTGTTAAGTCAGGCTGTCGTACTGTCAGCATTGGAAGCCTTTCGTGCACATATTTTGGTCATGCATTTCTCCCTTAAGTTAATCTAGGCAACCCTCACTGACCTCATAGCCCAGGGAACTTCAGACAAGCCAGGAGCATAAAGTTGTCTACCTGAGTTTCCTTTTCCATTTCATTTGCATCATTTCTCAGAAACAATCAGAGAAGGATGGACCCAGGAGGGACCTTGCAATCCTCCAGTCTCATATGCTCGTTAATCAGATGAGGTCTCACTGGGACCCTGGATTCCGGATTTTGGATTCTCCATCTGGAGCAAATTCACTAGGAAGGAGCCAAGTGTAGAAAAAGGAACACTGGACTTGGCATCAGAAAATTGAGATTTGCAGCCCAGGTTTGCCACTTACCAGCTCTTTGACCTTGGACAAGTCACTTTGCCCTTTTAGACCCAGTGTGTTCTCTATAAAATGAAAGCAGAGCGCACAGAGTTTTGATTTAGTAGGTGTGAAAGTTCCTGGTATGTCGTAGACTTTAAATAACTGGTTTCTTTCTTCCTTATGATTAAGATTCTTCATGTCCCCTCTTGGAAACATGGAAACATCTCTTTATAGTTGTTCATTCTGACAGAATCTGCCTGGAAATGGCTCATACAATACCTGGACATCTATCAGACTGAAAGGTGTCAATTGGGGAACAGGAGGTCATTTTCCTGTTTCTCTTCTCCCATTAAATATAGAACCTTTGTTCCCAAAGTCTAAGGTAAATCTGCCTTGAAGAGTTTCATAAGGGATCTACAATTGTCAGTGAAGCCATTGACATCTTACAAGGTTTTTTATTCTGGCTTCACATTCATTGGCCCATGGCTTTCTTTTGTTTTCTTTTTTAATAATTATTTATTTATCTTATTTTATTTATTTGGCTGTGCTGGGTCTTCGTTGAGGTACGTGGGATCTTCGTTGTGACATGCAGGATCTAGTTCCTTGACCAGGGATCGAACCTGGGCTCCCTGCGTTGGGAGTGTGGAGTCTCAACCGCTGGACCACCAGGGAAGTCCTGGCTCATGGCTTTCTTGTGATGATCACAGAGTGGTTGCTGGTGAGTTGGACCAGGGGTTGCTGGCAAACTTATTCTGTAAACGGTCAGGCGGCAAATATTTTAGGATTGAGGGCCACCAATGGTCCCTTGTCACACATTCTTCTTTGTTTTGATTACAACCCTTTAAAAATATAAGAAACATTCTTAGTTCATGTACTGTACAAAAACAGACCATGGGCTGGATTTGTCCCTCAGGTCTGGTCGTAGTTTATGGAACTCTGCTCTGGACTGATGCAGCCTTCTGACCACGTCCATGAAGACTCTCTTGACGTAAGCAACTCTCGCTCAATTAGGGGCACTTAGCCTAATTCCCCTACCAAATTCGCACAAAAATGACAGCCTCCTTTTGTCCCGCACCCCACCTGCTCCTGACCTTTCAGCCTAGTTGTCCTTGTCTAAAGGAAAGAGGGCGGCCCTTAGCACATGGGCAGTCATTGAGTTTCCATCCATCCAATGACTTTCACCTTTTAATCAGAAAGTGATTTCCTAGCTGGCTAAATGAATGCTTCCCAACATTTTCCATGTCATGGAACACTTGGAAAATGATAGTTTGTACAGCTCAAGGGTGGGGCCGGGGGAGGTGGACAGAAGAGCGTTGAACAGATGTAACTGCTCATGTCCAGAGGCATCCAGGCTTAGGAGCTCCATCTGCCCCAGGAGGTCTGATAGGATCAATGTATCAGCAAAACCGCTAGGACTATAGCTCAACAGTTATGGGCATGGTAAGCACCAGAGTCAGATGGCCCTGTATTAAATCGTAGCTTTGCTTCTTGCTAACTATATGACCTTGCACAAGCTTTGTAACCTCCTCTGTCTTAATTTCCTCCTCTGTAAAATGAGGAAAATAATAAAAGTACCTGTCTTATAATGCCTATTTTGCATATAAAAATATGCAGGTGATATATGCATGTAACCCCCTTAGCCAGCTGCTTGGTTATTAATCCTACAGAGTAGAATGCATTCTTTCCGTTTTTTTTTTTTTAATTTATTTTTTGGCTGCGTTGGGTCTTCGTAGCTGCGCGCAGGCTTTCTCTAGTTGCAGCGAGCGGGGACTACTCCTCGTTGCGGTGCCCGGGCTTCTCATTGCGGTGGCTTCTCTTGTTGTGGAGCATGGGCTCCAGGCATGTGGGCTTAGTTGCTCCACGGCATGTGGGACCTTCACGGAGCAGGGATTGAACCCGTGTCCCCTGCATGGCAGGCGGATTCTTAACCACCGTGGGTTAAGAATGGAAAGTCCCATTCTTTTCTTTTTAGTCAACAGAAATTTTGCATTAAATGAATTTCCTTTATTGAAGAAAGTCTTTATGAATGAATAATAACTTCTAGCCCAAACTTTAGACCAATATTTTTATTATAGAGATTTTTTTCCAGTCTATCTTGTAAGCTGAAGCTTTTTTGGCCTGCGTTTTTTGTGCCTCTATTTTTGTTGTTCAAACACACAATGCCGAGGGGTTCCTGCCAGAGATACCCAAAAGTCACTCTGATGAGTAAGAATCTCAATTCTTTCAGGTCCGTGTCCCTGTTTACTAGACAATATACTAGAGGAGCTTCTATGTCCCAGAAGTTCATATGTTTGGGTTGAACGGAGTGCCCTTAGTGCCAGCAATCGAGTCACTCATAGCCACAATTTGCCGATGGATCTGCAGCTGAACCAGCTGTGGATAATCCACATTCGGCCATGCCTAGAGCACGTGTCCTCTATCTGCCCGGCAGCCAGCTCTTCCAGGGTCCCGTGACACAGTGCAGGCGATGGTAGTATGAAAGTAACAACGTCAGGCTGTGAAGGATCCCCTTACCAGTGAAAACCACAGGGATCCCGGGCAGGCAGAAAGGAATCAGGAAAAATTGCCTTTTGGCAAAGTGACATGGGTCAACTCTCTTGGCCTCCAAAACGGCATTCTGTGATCTGTGGTTATGGGATGGCTGGTTCGCAATGAGTCCGAAGTACAATTTTGCTTTACTATGGTCATCTGTTCATGCCTAGTACTTCATGGGGGTGAAGAAGAAGTGGGAGACAGTTTCTTCACCTAAGATCCTAAAATTGGCTAATAGGTCAGACTTTACATATCTATAACACTTAAAGATAAAAGTGAAAAGTCTCAGGAGTCGGGAACCGCAGGCTATAGGTCCTGAAAATTGCTCTAACCAAGCAACAAAAAGAATCTGTGATAAAGATGGTTTGTGAAACTCCAAATACTATATTCTCTTTTAAAGAAAGAGTCTCAAAGACATGAACATGTTAAACGGTGTGGGAAATACTCCAGTGAAGAATATGGTGTGGCTTTGTTTAACCCTGAGTTTCAAAAATGTAGTTGACCTTAGTACCTCTCTTCCCCCCCACCCCACAGTGATCTGAAGTTCTTTGTTTCTTTGGTTGAAAGCAGCAGAAACCAATTCCAACTAAAAAGAGCAGAAGTTCATTTTCTGGAGGAATATTGGTAGCGTATAGAATTGTCAGCAAGGCTGGAGAGCCAAGCTGTCTGCTCATGTGGTTGGCCCGAGAGCTGACGTGACTTAGCCTCACTACTTAAAACTAGATCATTGTGAGGACTGGAGGTGGCCTTAGATATCAGTCAGGGGGACCTTGTGATTTCACAGAGGAGGAAGCTGAAATTGACAGGGGGAAGTAGCTTAGCCCAGGCCACCTGGCCAGGCATGGGAGAGCGAGATAACTGCTATTTTCACTACCCTACCTACTCTTCTTCACTCGGGTCTTTTATTTGAGGGGGTAGGAGGTATTCCTTTAAAGCACAGCACCCCCGTTACTCATGAAGAAGAGAAGCCTACATCTTGAGTGGTTGCTTGGCAACAGTGAGCTTTTCACTGGACCTCCACCTAACTCAGTGGGAGATCTTATAATCACAAAGTAGATAAAAGTATGTTTTAATTTATTTCCTACTTATTTCCAAAAAAGGAATGATTTTGAAATGATTTTGGCTTAACCTATCCCTACGAAATCAATGCTATTGGTCTTTCTTTTGAAAGTTTATAGTTTCTCATGGTCATGATTCACCTGAGGTTAGAGATTCAACAGTCCTTGTTTCTCTCTCTTTCTTCCCTCCCCAGTACTCCTAATCTGGAGAAAAACTACTCATCTTCAAGACTCACCTTCTCTATGAAACATATTCTACTGTTCTCTTACTCTCCTCACCTAGAATTTCCAGATAAAATACAGGACTCTCAGTTGAATTTGAATTTCAGATAAATGATGAATAATGTTTTAGTATAAGTATATCTCAAATATTGCATGAGACATACTTATACTAAAAAAGCATTTGTTGTTTGTCTGAAATTCAGTTTAACCGGGGAGTCTATATTTTCATTTGCTAAATCTGGCAAGTTAACCCCACCCTCAGTAAAATTGTTTCCCCTGTCTTTGGCCTCCCTTCGCTAATACCACAGACAAAGCTCTCAGCACTGTGCCTGGCTCAAAGTCAGCACTCAGTGACTGGTAACCACCTTTGTTGTTACTCTATCCTGTAACCACCTTTGTTGTTACTCTATCCTGCAGGTACCCTTGCCGTAGTGCTTGTAACAGTCTAATACTTTACTACCCTTATGTGTTTCGTCTTTGCCATCTCCATCAGTCTGCTAATCTGATGTCAGGAGGAATCATGTCCTTATATCTTAGCAACATAGTTGGTGCTTAATAAATGTTGAATGGAAAAAAAAAAGAAAGAAAAAAGATACTGGAACCATAGATAGCTAATATAGGAAGTAATCTAAGGAGAAAGCTGGAGCTTCATATCAAATGAATCCTATTTTTCAGTCCGTCTGGCATTTGAAAGCCTTGGGTTTAAAATCCCATGTTTGCCACTTAATACTTATATATCTTGGATATGTTTTTTGTCATCCTCAAGATTCAGCTTCCTTGTCTGTGAAATGGGACAATACATTTTTCTCGCACCACGAGACAGAGATTGCTGCTGTCTAGACCAAATGGAGAAGGACCAGAGTCTGGTGCCCCTGGTGGTTTTCAGGGGTCCCCACATGGCGTTCCCTCACCTGCCTTTAAGCCCATTCACCACGTCTATACAGTGTGAGATGGGAGCAGAATGATCCTGAGAGAGTAAAACAGAACCTACCTTTTAAAGCACCCCTGAGTTTTCCTTTACCCGTTTTAGGAGAAATCCTTGTGCGTTACATACTTTCCTTCCTCCTCTCTCTTTCCCTCTTTCTCCTCCTTCCTCTCACACTTGCGTTTCTTTTTAATTTTTTCTTTTTCTGAGCAGTAACAGGACTCTCATTTTTGGTATCAAAGCAGTGTTTATTTCTTCTTTTTCCTGCCTGTGTGAGAAAAGAAAGTCCAGAGTGCCGGAGTATGTCTGTTTCCCTCATGGATGGAGGGGAGCCCTCTTTCAGCATGTGGGTTTGTCATCAGGGTACCTTTCCTGTCTTCCAAAGCATTTTGAACAGAATGTCGACTTTCCTTGATGACTCAGAATGATCATTATAGGCGGTGGCCTTGGAGAGTTGTAGGACCCTGAGATTTTGACTAAAATGAATTTAGAACAGGAGAAAGAAAATTTCCTCGGTTAACTAAGAAGTGATTTATTGTAGTTTAATCAAAGACTTTTAGCTCCCTTGGCTAATGGAAGAATGTTTTAACCAAGAGGAGGTTTTAGGCAGGTAATTCAGTAGCTCAGAGAGACGGACTTGGTCAGGACACAATCAGTATCATTCAGTAGCAACCCCAGTTTGTAAAGAGATGACTGTGTCCTGGGTGCTGTATTTAGCCTTGAATCTCCCACCAACACAGAAAGTTCAGTGCAGAGGGAAGTGGTTAAGAGCTGCTAGCTTTCAGGATACTCTTTCCGACCAAATCTCAGCTTTGCCTCTCACCATCTGAAAGATCTTAGGAAAGATCCTTAATTGAATCTATAAGATTAGGATAATAACAGTACCTACCAAATAGGGTTGCTGTGAGAATTGCAGGAGATAATGCACATAGGCAAGCATGGTACAGAAGCATTTATTAAATATTAACTCTCATGATTCTCATTTCATAAATAAAGAAAACTTAGTAACTAGCAGCGCCAAGGTTGGACTTCAAATCCCATTTTTCCCCATTTTAGTACAGAGCCACTGCCAAAGGAGAGAAGGGAAAGTGAAATGTGGACGCATAATCAATGGGATCCCCCAAATAGTATCCCTAGTTAGAAGTTTCATTAGTTGTTTAGTTAGGATGTAGATTTTGCTGCTAAAACCCAAAATATCAGTGGCATAAACACAGCAAGTTTACCTTCTTATCAAAAAACAGAGTAAACAGGGCTTCCCTGGTGGCGCAGTAGTTGAGAGTCTGCCTGCCGATGCAGGGGACGTGGGTTCGTGCCCAGGTCTGGGAGGATCCCACGTGCCGCGGAGTGGCTGGGCCCGTGAGCCATGGCCGCTGAGCCTGCGTGTCCGGAGCCTGTGCTCTGCAACGGGAGCATAAGCAGTGTAAGGTGATATGGTGGCTCCACTGTGTCAATGACCCAGACTCTTTCTTGTTGCTCTGCCATCCTCAATATGCGACTGTTTGTCCCAACTCTGGGTACAAGGTCCACATCCAAGGCAGCAGATGAGGGGAGTGGAGAGCATGAGTCTTCCTTTCAAAGAAGGGTATGACCTGAGTATTGTCCATATTACGTCCATGCACATCCCATTGGCCGTACCTAACTGCAAGAGGATACCCAACTGCAGCAGTCATTTGCTCAGCTATTACACTGAAGTTAAAAAGGAAGGGTGGTTATGGGGAGCTTAGGTGAAATAGTTCTTCTCAATCAGTTTACTATTTGTCCTCATTCTAAGCTAAATTGATAATCTATTCTACTCCCATTCTAGATATGCTGCTGTCTGGAATAGTTACCACTGGGGTAAATGGTTCTGTTTATCTCACTATTAAATATCCTAGATCCTTTGATTCTCCTTTTATCACTTTTTCACTGCCTTCTATTTCCTGTCTCATTACCTGTCAGTCTAGTGATTGAAGCATTCCTCTTTCCCATGCCTGCTTGGGCCTTCCTCTCCACCACACACTTATATGCTTGACGCTTGCAATTTTTTTTCCTAGATAGAATTATATGTAATATGAAAGGAAACTGGTTTGAGTGAAGGCTAACTTATCATAACTTTGGTATTAAGTCTTTGTTGTCTATTCAGTGGTGCTGCTGGCTTGCCTCCTGCTTCTCAGTCATGCTAGAAAACCTGACATCGCCGAGAAAGGAGGTATCTCTGTATTAGAAGAAGAGAGAAAGGGGAAAAAAGACCCGTGATGGGGGAGAATTAAACAATCAGAAAACTACAGTCATCTAGGGAATTTTGCCAAGAAAACAAAAACAAAAACAAAACCCCCCAAACCTAGCACTTAAGAATAAAAAGATGAAGCAGATAAGAAATATAGCAGAAGCAAATATGGGAAAGACCAACAAGAATTCAGGGATCAAAAGCAGCTTTCTTAAGTTAAAAAAAAAAAAAAAAATATATATATATATATAGTGCCTGAGTGTGGATGTCTGGAGTGCTCATCGCTACCACGTTTTGTTCTGATTTAAGGCACCATTTGAGGGTGGGGAAGAGCCTCCAGTTTGTTAAGACTGTGGTTAATTAAAGTTGGGGACTCTGAATCTGGAGTTAGTATGCAGCTCACCCTCCTGCAAACTGAAAAGAAGGGCATTAGGATGCTGGTCACCCTGGACTCTGGCGAGGAGGAAAGGGGAGCTGAATGCTGGTCTTCACGCAGACCATTCTAATGACAAATCCTCTTTGTAATGGTCCATTTACATGTTAGAAGATCTAAAAGGCAGGAAGCATAGAAATGGGCTTTGAATTTTCTTCCTTAGAGTTTGTTTCCAATTAATCTTTCTGAGACAAGAATCGCAATCCCACCACAAACTGTTCTGAAGCTTTCAAGAGCAGGTTTTGCTACTTCGGACAAGATGCTAACATACTAAAAAGGAAGAAAACAACTTAGTGTTTGGTTGGATATCCACCCCCAACCCCCCAACTATGAAAACAACCGCTCCATCTCAATAAAAGGGCAGTAAACAATTTTTATTTAAAGTAGACTTTTGGCAGCTTTCTTAGAATCACAGGACTGGAGAGGATTGCCCAGATTTTTTAGAAATGAGGAAACTGAGGCCCAGAGAGGCCAAGCATTCTCGGAAGGTTGCTCAGCAAATGAGCGGCAGAGTGGGGACTAAAACTGTCTCCCGCTCCCTCACCATGCCATGCTGCCACTTCTTCACAGAATTTATCTTTAATGAAGAAAATAAGTAGCCTACTAAGCCTGATTCGTTTTTTTTTTAAAGATTTCTAAGGAAAACATGCATTTTATTTATGGAGAGTGGAAAGGTTTTGTATTCAAAGAAAAACAAGGCAACACAGAGAAGTGTCCCTTCATCCTAAGTGGAGGCGGTTGGGTAGTATCCCAAAGGCAATAAGAGGTTGTTTCTTGCTCCAAAGAGTCTTTCCAATCTCTCTTGCCTCTGGCCCGAAAACTCTCCTATTATTATTTCCTGAGGCAGAGATATTTAATAGATGATTGTTTCTCCATCACACTGTAGTTAAAAAGCAAACATTACCTGACAAGAAAACCCCCTGCAAAGATCAGCTGTTAATATTCACCAGCAGTGGCTTCAATCTTTTCTGGGGTCATGGGATATTTCAAAATCTGCTGAAATCTATGGCTCTTTTCCATAAAAATGCACATGCAAAATTACAGTATCTTAGGGTCTTCACTGCCCTCTGAAGCCCATCTTTGGAACCAGGAGAAGGATTCCTGTCTTTAAGTAAATTAGCTTGTTCTATTAGTTGGTTGGTCTTAACTAACGGAGTCTAATGGGTATGGAACTAAGTTTCCATGGGAGAGAAAAAGAGCCCCAAAGTTGCTGCCCTGAAAGGGTGAGCAACCTAGATAGAGAGTCCTGGGCAAGCTTGAGGGAAGGGGACAAAAGGGAAAAATGAAAGAGAAGTTTCTCAGGGGAGTTTGGAGAGAAGCCAAAGATAAACTCTTTGACTTCATCACCTTGTCTTTTGTTGGCCATAATTATGATTTCCAGGCCTATTTAACTTAATTAGCTGACCTCTGTAGTTATTCCAAAGCCACACATCTTCCTGGAATCCTTCCCCAAGACGTACTGACTCTCAAAGGCAGCCTGGGCTCCTGAATAAGATGTCGAGCTGAGAGCAGAGTCCTTGTTTCCTGGTACTTTGCCATCTTATGCTGCTCGTGGAACTTTTGGACCCCAAAAGGGGTGGGAAGCTCCTGCAATAAGCTACGGGGAGATGATACATCACCAAAATCTAGACATGATCTTGGCAAGCACGCCAGGTAGGGATGTATTGATAAACATCAAAAGAGGTTGTGAATTCCAAGAAAGAAAGTGAATTGGAGTAACTCCAGTGAGTCAATTTTTTTTTTTTTTTTAAAGATACAGTGTGATTTTTAATGCTCAGCGGGACATGGTTGAGTAATGCGTCTGGGCTCCTGTGAAGAGCGGGAAGCCACAGAGAAGGACCTGAGTTCCCGGGACACATAGGTGCCGTAGAGTCCATAGCAGTTCCAAAGAAGTGAGTCCAGGATGGAACTTGGGTGCTGAGCAGCCATTTCAAAAACTGTGAAAAGTTGCAGCCAGTCCTGGGCTGTTTTTCAGAACTTCACTGCCTCCATTTTGTTTAATGGCCATGTTCTCACAGACTGAGAATTCTTATAACAAGAAAGGGAGAATGTGGGAATTCCAGTTAAAAGCAACTGGGATATAGGGTCGGATAGTGGGAAGCCAGGTGATTGGCTGCATCTAGTCAGAATGGCCCAAGAGCATTTGAGCACAATGTTCTATGATCAGTACTGCCTGATGAGTAGCCAATAGCCCCATGTGGCTGTTAGCACTTGAAATGTAGCTAGTGCAACTAAGGAACTGACTTTTACATTTTATTTAATTTTAGTTGATTTAATTTAAATAACTACACCTAGCTAGTGGCTCCTATCTTGGACAGCTCTAATCTGGACCTAGGGCAAGAACAAGTCAACATTGGCCCACACCCTTGAGCAGCTTCTGCTGGAGTTAAAATCTGCTTTTATCCATTTCTCCATCCGTTCATTCGTCAAGCATGTCTGGCCCTGCAGAGGTTCTAGTAGCCTGTAGCCATTGGGGCTTCTAGAATGGAGTCAGGAAGCTCATCTCTAGCTCACCTGTTATACTCCCCTACAAACTGAGGGAGCCTCTTTTGTCTGTACCTTGATCAGGATGCAGACGACCGTGGGTCAGGGTACTTCGTCATTCTACCTCCATCTCACCTCTCTGAGAATGCATCAGCCTTGATTCTCCTCCCTTGCCTGTGAAGTTGCCTGTCTTTCTTTTTACCACTAGCATTAGATTATTGACATTTCTCTCTATGTCTGTTTGTAAAATGGTCATTTTGTGTGTTCTCCAAGAGTACAGGGAGGCTAGAGTGAAACCTACAAATCCTTATGAAGCTTCTGGTGAGAAAAAAAATTGTTTAAGTTGGAAATGATGCTCGAGTTGATGAAGTTCAACTTCCTTGTTGCTCTGAAGAGGAAAACCATGAAACCAATGATCTGAGTGAAAAAGAGGCTACCATTCAGGCATCCACTTATTTGACAATACTTATGTGCCAGGTAGTGATGCAGCTGCTGGGGTACAGAAGTGAAGGAGAAAAAGAGTATCTGTCCTCACAGAACCCATTTCATTGTGGGGATGATGGACAATAGGCCAGCAATCTAACAAATAGGTAATAAAATGTCAGAGAAAAGTGCTACCAAAATAAAGCAGAGCCAGGCTATAGAGTCGTGAGAAGTGGTGTTTTAGATGGGATGGCCAGGAAAATCCTCTCGGAGGGGGTGATGTTTGAGTTGAGACATAGATAAAGTTAGGAATTGAGCCATGTGACTCACGGTGGGGAGTGCAAATCGAGGCACAGAGGAAATAGCCAAGGCCTGAAGCTGGAGTGTGTTTGGCTGGTCTGAGGGACAGGAATGAGGCAGCGGAGTGAGTCAGGGAGAGGAGATGAGTCAGAGAGGGGCCAGGGGCCAGAGCCTGGAGGGCCTTTTAGGTCATGGTATGGACTTGGATGTATTCTTGGATTTATTCTAAGTGCAATGGGATGCCATTGTGGATCCTTTCCTCATGTCAGTTCCAACTCACTCGTTAGATTAGGAGTTGCAACTTTAAATGCCTAATGAGAGTACAGGTAATGAGAGTGCAGGTAATTGAGGATGCATGTCCTGTGGGTGGCGGTCACTGTTCAGCTCCAGGTTGTCATGGCCTTGCAGTAGTGCAAGACCAGTGCTTTTAGAGGTCATTCTTAATAAATGAAAATATGGACATAGAAATGTTCATGTGAAAGATTTCAATTTTTAAAAACTGCAAAAAGTTCACATAAGCTTTAAAAAAAGTGCATTAAAAAAAACATTGTGGAATCCTGCACCCTGTGGAACAAAAACCACATTCACAGAAAGATAGATCAGATGAAAAGGTAAAGGGCTATGTACCAGATGAAGGAACAAAATAAAACCCCAGAAAAAAAGCTAAATGAAGTAGAGATAATTAGACTGAAAGTGAGGGAATGGAAAAACATGTTCCATGCAAATGGAAATCAAAAGAAAGTTGGAGTAGCAATACTTATATCAGATAAAATAGATCTTAAAATAAAGAATGTTACAAGATACAAGGAAGGACACTACATTATGATCAAGGGATCAATCCAAGAAGAAGATATAGCAATTATAAATATATATGCACCCAACATAGGAGCACCTCAATACATAAGGCAACTGCTAATAGCTATAAAAGAGGAAATTGACAGTAACACAATAATAGTGGGGAACTTTAACACCTCACTTACACCAATGGACAGATTACCAAAATGAAAATAAATAGGGAAACAGAAGCTTTAGATGACACAATAGACCAGATAGATTTAATTGATATTTATAGGGCATTCCATCCAAAGCCAGCAGATTACACGTTCTTCTCAAGTGCACACAGAACATTCTCCAGGACAGATCACATCTTGGGTCACAAACCAAGCCTCAGTAAATTTAAGAAAAATGAAATCATATCAAGAATCTTTTCTGACCACAACACTATGAGATTAGAAATCAATGACGGGAAAAAACCGTAAAAAACACAAACACATAGAGGCTAAACAATACATTACTAAATAACGAAGAGATCACTGACGAAATCAAAGAAGAAATCAAAAAATACCTAGAGACAAATGACAATGAAAACACAATGACCCAAAACCTACGGGATGCAGCAAAAGCAGTTCTAAGAGGGAAGTTTATAGCTATACAAGCCTACCTCAAGAAACAAGAAAAATCTCAAGTAAACAACCTAACCTTACACCTAAAGGAACTAGAGAAAGAAGAACAAGCAATACCCAAAGTTAGCAGAAGGAAAAAAATCATAAAAATCAGAGCAGAAATAAATGAAATAGAAACAAAGAAAACAATAGCAAAGATCAATAAAACTAAAAGCTTGTTCTTTGAGAAGATAAACAAAATTGATAAACCATTAGCCAGACTCATCAAGGAAAAGAGGAAAGGACTCAAATCAATAAAATTAGAAATGAAAAAGGAGAAGTTAAAACAGACACTGCAGAAATACGAAGCATCCTACGAGACTACTACAAGCAACTCTATGCCAATCAAATGGACAACCTGGAAGAAATGGACAAATTCTTAGAAAGGTATAACCTTCCAAGACTGCACCAGGAAGAAAGAGAAAATATGAACAGACCAATCACAAGTAATGAAATTGAAACTGTGATTAAAAATCTTCCAACAAACAAAAGTCCCGGACCAGAAGGCTTCACAGGTGAATTGTATCAAACAGTGTTGGGTTCGTGCCCCGGTCCGGGAAGATCCCACATGCCACAGAGCAGCTACGCCCATGAGCCATGGCCTCTGAGCCTGCGCGTCCAGAGCCTGTGCTCCGCAACGGGAGAGGCCACAACAGTGAGAGGCCCGTGTAACACACACACACACACACAAAAGAAAACCCACTACAATGAGGTATCACCTCACACCAGTTAGAATGGGCATCATCAGAAAATCTACAAACAGCAAATGCTGGAGAGGGTGTGGAGAAAAGGGAACTCTCTTGCACTGTTGGTGGGAATGTAAATTGATACAGCCACTATGGAGACCTGTATGGAGGTTCCTTAAAAAACTAAAAATAGAATTACCATATGATCCAGCAATCCCACTACTGGGCATATACCCAGAGAAAACCATAATTTAAGAAGACACATGCACCCCAATGTTCATTGCAGCACTATTTACAATAGCCAGGTCACGGAAGCAACCTAAATGCCCATTGACAGACAAATGGATAAAGAAGAAGTGGTACATATATACAATGGAATATTACTCAGCTATAAAAAGGAACAAAATTGAGTCATTTGTTGAGACGTGGATGGATCTAGAGACTGTCATACAGAGTGAAGTAATTCAGAAAGAGAAAAACAAATATCGTATATTAACGCATGTATATGGAACCTAGAAAAATGGTGCAGATGAACCGCTTTGCAGGGCAGAAGTTGAGACACAGATGTAGAGAACAAACGTATGGACACTTAGGGGGGAAAACCATGGTGGGGTGGGGATGGTGGTGTGCTGAATTGGGCGATTGGGATTGACATGTATACACTGATGTGTATAAAATTGATGACTAATAAGAACCTGTTCTATAAACAAACAAACAAAAAAAAAAGAACTAATACTAAACTTTCTTTGGGTTATTTGTATGGAAATATATTAATATAAATGTGTCAGACATTACATGAAATTTCTAAAACTCTTAAGAAAAAAACTGAATTGTAGTGATGCTTGCACAACTTTGTAAATTTACTAAAAAGCATTGAATTGTATGCTTAAACTAGATGAATTTTATGATATGTAAAGTATACTTCAATAAAGTTGCTTTTGCAGCCGTAAAAAAAAAAAAAAAAGAAAAAAAAAAAAGAAAGTGGCTTTTGAAAATGTAAAAGAAAAAAAAAAGCAACAGGGCTGGTACTGAAGTTCTTAGGGGAAAAGATACCTATTGAGAAGATAAGTGATATGATGCCTAAAGGAATATTAAATAACAGTAACTTATAATCAAAAAAACCAAAAAAACATTGGAAGGCTATGGGCACAAATAAATCCAAAGAAATCAAATTCCAGAGAGGGTGAATCCTTCCCAGGAGAGAAGAGATGGGGGCCTCTAGGGACATTTGTAAGTGTGAGAGTGGCGGGGCGACATGAACAGAGTGGCTCTGGGGCAAGTAGAAGCTAAGAGACTTTCTAACAGACATATAGGCTGCCATGATAGGCTTCAATTTGCAGGAACTCCAGCTTCAGGACTAATTCTCTCCATTTGTCAATGCTACTGCATGGGATCTTGCTGAATGTGTGACAGTGCCAGAGGCTGAGGGCTGGGGTGGAAAGGCAGAGAGAGAACTCTACAATTTCAGCCCAGAGAAAATCAAGGCTTCTGGTCCGGAGCCCTATACCATCTCCACTGGGAAAGACTGTTGTGTTGAGGGTGGAACTCCCCTCCCCCACTCCCTGTCCTTCCCTGTAAATTTAGCACAGAATTTTTTTTTAGATGTTGTACCCTATCGTTTCAAACCCAAAACCCAAGCAAGTCTCCTATACTTTTATGTGTCCATGATTAGAGCTTTAGAGCTTTACAAGAATATTTCTGTTTTTTGCTTTGTTAAGATTTTGAATAAGGGTTATATTTTTTTGCATCATAATCTAACCTGTCCTGATTGACACATTTTTTAACTTACCATCAACTAGTATTTTTTACTAAATATTTTTTAATAATTATTTTTTTTACTGTCAACTGAATTTAAACTATCCCTTCCACCTGATCATAATTTACCTCTACTTAGATACAAATATGGTCATAAGAATAAGACTCTCCTTCTAACTGGCAAGAGTGATAACCTGTGTCTACACAGGTTTCTCATCAAATAACATCACATCGCACATTCAGCTCAACTTAGGGCTCACGATAGCCTTTTAGAACTGAAAGCCAGTTACAGATGTATGTGCTTGTTTGCGATGTCTTTTGCAGCCTCCATATAATGCACTCTTAAGAGTCATGTGAATTTCATTCCCTGAATTCTACTCCTTTTCCATCCAGGTCTTAAGACATTAGGAGAGCAGTCAATCAGTACGTTCAGATTTACTTGTGCAATTAATTTTTAATTATGTAATATGAGAGGGTGTAGGAAGAGGTTATGCATTACCCCATACACAATGGAATAGTATTCAGCCTTAAAAAAAGAAGGAAATTTTGCTATTTGTGACAATATGGATGAACCTAGAGGACAAGTGAAATAAGTCAGACACAGAAAGACAGATACTGCATGATCTCACTTTTATGTGAAATCTAAAAAAGTCTAACTCATAAAAGAAGAGGGTGGAATGGTCATTGCCAGGGAGTAAAGGCAAGGGTGAGAGTGACCATGCATATAAACACGAAATCCTAGAGACTGGCCAACCAACAAGACACAAGAAGTTTGGAACCCTGACCAGCTGGAGAGGAGCCACCATACCAGCTCCAACTTCTGGGCAACAAAAAATAAATTTCTATCTAGTGTTACCATTATTACTTTGGGTCTCCATTATAAGCATCTGATTCTATCCTAACTTAGTTGTTTTGAAAGTGAAGTTTAAGTTTTCCTGGGGGATAACTATCCTCCATGAGATATAAAGACTTATAGTTTTAAGGGAATCAATTTCCAGATGCTCAGAATGTTCAAACAACAACAACCAATAATAATAATAATATTTAGCAATTACCTACGTTCCAGTACTTTACTTATACTAAGTTATTTAACATAACTTGTTATGAACTCTTTCCTAAAATTAATCTGTCTTAGAACAAGCCTGTGGCTAAAGCTGGTTTCTTTTTCACTCCCCTCTCATGAATGCATTTCTCCTGCTTTAAGGAAAAGGCGCAACTCTCCCCTATTCCAAATCTTATAGTGAGACTTTGCCTTTGAGCAGTGTTTCTCAACCTTTTTTTCATCATGGCCTCCTAAGGAGACTTTTAGTTATTTTTTCCTAATCCTCCCCCCATAAAAATTTAATACCCTGTGTATACTCTGTATACTTGTTCATGTACTGTATGCATATCTATTCTTTATACACAAAAAGAGTAAGATTTTTTTTTCATTCTTCAAGAATCAATTTTTGGCCCTGTCAAGAAAACATGCCCTAGAAAGTAAAAAGCTATAGGGCACCAAGGTACTATTTGAAATACTGGTGCTGGTGGGAAAAATTAAATGATTTTATGATTGCACAATAAAACTTTTGCAATGCATATGCTTTCTGATTCTTTGCTTTAAGAAAATTCAAGGATATAATCAAGTTGTCAGTTGATAAATAATTAAAATTAGCTCAGAAAGATTCAAAGAACTGAATTACATTGCTATAACAAGCCCCTTCCATTTCCATATAATTATTTTTATTTATTTTGCAGTACGCGGGCCTCTTACTGTTGTGGCGTCTCCCGCTGCGGAGCACAGGCTCCGGACGCGCAGGCTCAGCGGCCATGGCTCATGGACCTAGCCACTCTGTGGCATGTGGGATCTTCCCGGACCGGGGCACGAACCCATGTCCGCTGCATCAGCAGGCAGACTCTCAACCACCGCGCCACCGGGGAAGCCCCCCCATATAATTATTTATATGAAAAGGATTTCTCAGGACTTTCATATATAAAAATGGAAAATATTAATATAAATTATTCTGAACTCTAGCTCATTCTAATATTAAGTGTTATTTATCCATAGAATAACTAGAATAAGTCCTATTCATTTAGAGATGCCTTTCCAGTAACACTCACTCTCTGTGTGCCATGATTTGTAATATGTTTTTGTTGATTTTACTGAAATTATAGTGATAATTAGATTCGAAGATATTTTTCAACTCAGATCCTTTTGGTCACTGGAAATTTAAAAAAAACATTAAATATCAGATTATATATATGTGATTATATATACATAAAATGCATAACTATAAAAATATATAAACATAAATGTATATTATAGTAGAGAAAATACGTATGATAGAATGATCAATAAAAGACTAAAAGAAAAAAGATATATTGTATTAGGATGAAATTATATGGAGGAAGCCAGATGGAAATATGAGTTCAAGAGGAAAACAAATTGCTATAAAATTTCTGACTATTAAAGAAAGACTTGGACTTCCCTGGCATTCCAGTGGTTAACACTCCGAGCTCCCAATGCATGGGACCCAGGTTTGATCCATGGTCAGGGAACTAGATCCCACATGCATGCTGCAACTAAGACCCGGTGCAGCTAAATAAATAAATAAATAAAGGACTCGTTCAGGTTTATTTAATTATTAATTAATTAATTGATTGATTTTGGCCGTGCTGCTCAGCTTGCGGGATCTTAGTTCCCTGACCAGGGATCCAACCCAGTCCCCCACAGTGAAAGCACCGAGTCCTAACCACTGGACTGCCATGGAATTCCCTGTCATGTATACTTTAAACAGATCAATGAATGATGGCAGGCACCAACTCATAACTTTCAGATTCCATTTAGCATTTTTAAAAGAATCACGTGACAGTTCAATTTTAAAATGTCCAAATATACAATATGCCAGAAAGTAATCTTTTGCAGCAATTTAAACTTATGATGAAAAATTTAGATATCAGCTTAGAAATGAGTGAGAATTTTTTAACCATTGCTTTGAAGAATGTCAAAGGAAAAAAGGTTGAGGATTACTGTCCTATTACTTGAGGTTCCAGTCTGACTGAAGTTGCTTTCATCCCACTTCCAGTTGCTAGTTCTGGAAACTGAGAGTGGGGTTGAGCTTACAGGTGAGGCATGAAATCACCCTAAGTGTGTGGGGTGAGAGGAACAGAGTTTGGGAAATCAGGTCACTGCCCGCTATTTGGCACAGTGGCTCCATCTTCCCCCTTCCTTACTGCCTGGGGTCTAGTGGTGAATAGCAGCCCAAAGGTGGAGCAACAGAGCTCAGACTTTATACTCTGCAGCCCTCTGCTCCATGTAGGACCTCCACACACACCCTTCCCCAGGAGGCTGCACATCACCAAGTTCCATGGGACTTTCTTCCCCCACTCCAGCCATTTTTAGCTCTTGCTACACTGACCTCTTTTCTCAAAAATGGGCTGCACCTCCCTGGAATCACCTGGAATGTCTGTTAAAGTGCCTTTTTTTTTTTTTTTGTCTTTTGACAAATCTATTGCATTGACATCTCTGAGGCTGTTACCCAGGATTCTGCATTATTAACTTTTCAGTGTAGGAATTAATTCTTTATGCCCCAGCTCCTTTGTCCAACAAAGGACGGTAAGTTCTTTGCTTGTCACAGGAATTTGAATTTGAGAGTATGGATTAAAAACCCTAGGAAATGGAGATGTGAATCCAAATGGATTTCAGCCTGTTTTATTTCTGGATGACTGGAAGATGTTGGAGATTTCTTGGCTTTAACCTGGAAGAGCAGGAAGAAAGAAATAATGTTCAGAGCAAGATAAAATGCATTTCAAAAAAAAGGAACAGGAAAAGCACAAAGCAAGCTCTCTTCTAATCTGATTCTTAGGACCGTGACATTGGACAAATGTCCACAAACATCCGATACTGACAAAAGAGGAGATGGTTTCCAGCACTGTACCTAACTCAGAGTTGGATGCCGTCTTAGCCCTGGGGTTGAATCAGAGCTTGAACTAGACCAACACAATCATAATCAGAGGCCAGGAATGGGTGCTCTGCTTAGGGGAAGCTTAGGAAGGAACTGAAGTGTAGTGGGGTCTGTATTTAGCAGAGTCAAGACCAACTGATTCTGTGAGGAAGCCTGAAGAAAAGGTCCCATGAAGATGGGAGCCACGCAGATGGATCCCTTTGATAACATAGAAAGAGGTTTACCTAAAGAGGTGGGTAAAATAGAATGGGGGCAGACTTAGAATCTCTCTCTAATTTTCCACTTTTAAAAACAGCAACTGGGCTTCCCTGGTGGCGCAGTGGTTGAGAGTCCGCCTGCCGATGCAGGGGACACGGGTTCGTGCCCCGGTCTGGGAAGATCCCACATGCCGCGGAGCGGCTGGGCCCATGAGCCATGGCCGCTGAGCCTGCGAGTCCGGAGCCTGTGCTCCGCAATGGGAGAGGCCACAACAGTGAGAGGCCCGCGTACCGCAAAAAGAAAACAAAAAAACCCAGCAACTGTCTCCAAGTTAGAATGTCCAAATTGTCTTGATCAGCTACTTAGGCCAGGTTTGAATTTCAGGTCACAACCCTTGATTTTTCCTGAGTTCACTACATGGTGCCTTGTGGCATTGTCTATCAGAGTGATGTTTTCAATTACTTAAAGTAATTCAGGCAAGGCAAAAAAGTTGCTTTATGCCAGCCCCAGCAAACTTGGCTTTTGTCATTTAGCAAGACTCACCTCTTTGTGCTATGGAGAAGAGAAAAATAACCCCAGTAAAAGACCTACAAGATGGGACAAAAAATGGGGGGAATTTAAAAAAACTTTCCACTCTGTATTTCTAGCTTTGGGGAGTGTGGTATCCTCAGAAACAACTGTCTGTCTAGACTAGAGAGGAGCTTTGAAATTTGGGGGAGAATTATCATTGCTTCTTTGATTTCACAACACTCCCTTCTCCACTACCACCTTGTTTTCATAACAATTTAGTGAATTAAAATTAAAATAATTGTTTGTTTTGAGAAATTAGGGAAGAATTTTCTGATGCTTCTGGGGGTGAAATGGAAACCCTTGTGGTTGACAGAACCAGGATTGAGGATTGCTACTCTTAGACTGGGAATATCAGAGCATGATCTAAAGAGATTTTAGGTCTTCAGCTTTGGACCTTTGTAAGGTAAACTTTTGGTTTCTAGCACAAATGAACAATTTGTTTCTAGTCATTTAACTTGTACCTCATTTGCATAGACAACGTTCTTTCCATTTATTATGTTTACTGAAACATTGTTTCAACCCACAAAAGCAAACCGGTAACTAAAGATATCTTCTACATTGTTTTATTTTTCTTGTTTGCTATTCAAATCATTCCCGTACTTAATTTAAGAAAAAAGCATCATGGTTTTCTGACACATTTGCTTGTCCTTTCCAGCCTGAATCATTTATGCATTGTTCAATCATTTATTGATTCATTTACCCAGTTGACAAATATGTACTGAGCACCGATCATGTTCTCAGAACTGGGCTGGGCATTGGGATATAAGAAGATTTTCCTGCTCTCTGGAAGCTTTCTATTGGAATTCTCAACATATTCCTCTCAGGATCACTATGCAGCCCTCCCGAAAGACAACATTCTTTTGATTTTTGTGTCATCACTGCTTGGCAGGGGTATTTCTTGGCATGGACTTTTATTCTGGCCATTTTTCCAAGGACCAGAGGCAATGCATGTCAGCATCTCACTTTCTCCACAAAGGATGAAGCCTGAGGGATCTTCACAACCTCTTTTTTACCTGACCCACAGGGAGGCCACACAGAAGAGTCCTCCCAGAATGCTTGGAAGCTGATGAGCCACCTTAAACAAATGAAAGAAATCATCCTTTCATACCCGGAGGGGATGGAGATGTTTGAGTTGGGGCCTTGACTACAGCCAAGTGAATAAGTGTGTCCCTGGGTATTTAGTTACAAGTCTGGGAATTATTGAACAAGTCTCCCATCGTGAGAGGAGCTGTAAATCAAATAATATAAGGCCTTCATTACATAAGGGAGATAACTCTGCATTACCAAATGGATTTGAAAGCATCCAGACTCAACTTGCAATGCAAGAAACTCTAGGTAGTCAGCCTGTTGCCGCATGTATGCGGGTCCACTCATGTATGTATCTCTGCTCTGCCAGCTGTGAGGGAAGGGACTCACTTCGCTGACTTGATGATTTTTTTCGTTTTCTTTTTTCAGGTGTGTAGAGTTGAGTCAATTTTAATTTTCTGCCCATTGCCCGCTATTATCATTGTCAGTATCTGGCTCCTCCCTTGGTTTGGTGTTTGTTTTTCCCTTATATTTTCACTCCCCACTCACATTCTTTTTCCTCCATAGGTATTTGCTTTTACAAATTGTATGTTGCTTGGTCTGTATGTATTTTTTTCATCTTTTCATTATAACCGTATTCAAACACAGTGGAAAGTTGAATGAAGGGTACAATGCACACCCCTATACCTATGACCTTGAATCAAACATTTCCTAACACTTTGTCATACTTGCTTAACTCATATAGGTGTTTGAAAGTAAGTTGTAGACATTATGATAAATCTCCCTTAAATACTTAAGCATGTTTTCCTAAAAATAAAGACATTGTCCTACACAAAAACAATATCATGACCCTTAGTCCTAGAAGGAGAGAAGGAAGATAGATAGAGATAGAGATAGAGACAGAGACAGAGACAGAGATGGAGATGGAGATGGAGATGGAGTTGGAGATGGAGATGGAGATGGGGTTGGAGATGGAGATAGAGATAGAGATGAAGATGGAGATGGGGTTGGAGATGAAGATGGAGATGGAGATAGAGATGAAGATGGAGATGGATTGGAGATGGAGATGGAGATGGAGTTGGAGTTGGAGATGGGGTTGGAGATGGAGTTGGAGATGGAGATGGAGATGGGGCTGGAGATGGAGATAGAGATGAAGATGGAGAGGGAGATGGAGAGGGAGATGGAGATGGAGAGGGAGATGGAGATGGAGAGGGAGAGGAGAAGGAGAATTAGAAGAAATTCAGCCATTTTTCTCTCCAGTTTCTTGGCTGCAGGTTGCTTTTTTTGTTTGTTTCCAAGAATGGGTGCTCTGCCTCCCAGTACACAATATAGACACCTCAGAGTAAAGTTACTATCCAAAAACAAAACAAAAACAAACAAACAAACAAAAAACCAATAAAGGGCCTGAGCTTCGTAGCTCTAAAAAGTCACTTTTTTGGAAAATTAACACTTGCGATTTTCTTTAAATGCAGCCCAACCATTCCATCACTTGGCTATTCAATCCTAACAGTAATAGCAAGGTTTGGGTTGAACTTGCTGTTGAACTGCAAAGAATTTCTCAAGGCGGTCATTTTTGTGGTGTATGGAGCAGTGTATGATCTCTAACTTTGGAAGGCCAGGCACAGAATTAATGAGAGGTTTCATGTGTATCTAAAAGAATGTCTTTCCAAGAATTTATTACTCTCGTTTTGGCATGTGCTCTCAGGCTCTTCAAGTTGGTGGTCAGATTGGAAACTTCAAATATTTCTTTCAAAACTCTGCCTGGGCTTGTGTACTTTTCTATATGTGTGTTATACTTCAATGAAAATTTTATTTTAGAAAAAGAAAAAAAAATAACTCTGCTAAAGTCTCACTTTCTCCAACATACCCATCACCCTTGACCTTTAGCATTTCCCCAGACACTTAGCACTTCAGAAGTCTTTGTTTTGGTCTCTGGAATTGGCAAACTGTAGTGTAGTGACAAGAGTTCTCGATTCACAGTATTCCTGATTCTAGAACTGGTTCTTGGTTTTTCAGGAAAGAGTTGCATGTTATTGGGCAAGACCCTTAACCTTTTTATGGCTCAAATTTCTCAGCTGTTAATACAGGCATAATAACGTGTTGTCAAGATGCACGTGGAGTCATGAAAGTTAAACAAGATAATGGATACAAAAATGCTTCATTAACTATAGAAAACGTGAAATTTTTACAATTAGGGGTTTTATGTGTCTCTGTTCTTTTTCTGGACTGTTACGTGATGATCTGGTTTCCCAGGTTCCTCCCTCAGCTGCCTGTGGTCCATTTTCCATGCAGCAGCCAGAGGGATGCTGTGAAAACATCATGTATATCATGTTTCTCCTCGGTGTCCATGGTCGGTCCCATTTCTCTCTCTGCTTCTTGACTCCCCCCTGTCTCTCTGAGTTCAATTCCTACTATTCTCTTCTTGCTCATTCTCTTCCAGACACACTAGATTTCCTGTGAGTCTTCAAACCTCCCGTTTCAATCCTGCCTCTGAGCCTTTGCAGTTTACTCTGATGAGAATGTATCCACATGGCTCACTTTTTCACTTCCTTCAAGTCTTTGCATTTCATTGAGGTCTTTTTGGCTATTCTGTCATGGTTGCAACCCTGGCACTGCCTAGCCCTTCTTCCTGCTTTGTATTTTTACATAGCATTTATAACTTCCTAATATACTATGTGGGTGACATTTATTTTGGTTAATATTTGTTTTTCTCCACTAGATTATAAGCTCCATCAGAGCAAGAATTTTTGTCTGTTTTATTAACTGATGGATCCCCAGCACCTAGAACATAGTTTGACATGTAGCAGGCCCTCAGTGAATATGTTGAGTATTATGTTGAATAGTATCTTGAAATATTATTCAACCAATAAATATTTGTTGAATAAATGAATGAGACTGTTTCAATCTCACAATCAGAAAAAGGATGGGAACTTACATTTCTGGACCCTTTTCCATATACACCTCATAAAAATGAGCCCTGTTGGAAAGTCTATGTGGATTCCTTACCTTCCCGCAGGATCCCGACCACCTGGAAGATATTTGTATAATCTATTTGTATGTTTTAATAATCCAGGAATGCTGTTTCTATTTCAAAAACCTGTGGAGAAGCAGTAAATGGAGGAGAGATGTTCTTTGGAGAAATACAGAGAATCAGGATCATACCAGGCAAATTTGATGCATGCTCTGGTCTACTGGATGATATTGTTTCCCCACCCATCTTTCTAGTATTTTCTTCAGCAGGATGTAATTTTGTCTTGCAGCTTCTCAAAAGGCAGAATGATGACCTCCACAGCATTTCCCAAACTGTGCGCTGTGAACACTAGTTCCAGGAAATGCTAATCCGTGCTCAAAAAAGAGTAAGGTTTCTGTGGTTCTGATTACATATTAACATGTTAAAGGCTCTGAGGAGTCACATAGCTTAAAAATAAGTAAAGAATGGGTGGCTTGTTCAATAGTAACTTATTGGAATAGGGGAAGTGCGGACAATAGTGAATTCTACTCTAGTATATTAAAATGACATACCAATATTAAAAGACACTACCAATTTTGAGGCCATGATCTTCAGCTCTCAAACTTTCACTTCCCACAGAGCTCATGGCTATATACGTTTTGTTTTGCCACTGAGTTCTGCTCAGCACTCTGTAAGCTTACCTAAGGAAGGAAATGTACTTACGGGGTATCCATTATATCAATGACATTCGCCATGGCACTGCAGTTCTTTTCGGATTTTTTTATTTTTAATTAATGAAGTACTTATTAAGCACATCTCCCTACTTAATGCAAGAATTCCATTAGACACAATAAATGTACCACGGGGAACAAGATAGGACAAGATCATGGAGCTTACATTCTAAGGTAGCCAGGCAAAAACAAGTAAATCTACCAAATGATACATGTGGAGCCAAGGGTGTTAAAGGAAGAAGGGAGGAGCTAGGACAGAGAATAAGGTGTATGTGAGGGTGTTTCCTACTTGAGGTGACCAGGAGGGAAGGATGCTCTGAGGTAGGGCCATTTAAAGTGAGACATGAGGATGTTGAAGAGCCGGCTGTGCAAAAGGGGGAAGAAGAATGCTGGTTTTAGGCAGAACAAAGGTGTAATCATGGTTCAGTTGCAGGAAGCAACTTGCTAAAGAATTGAAAGACGATCCCATGGTTGACGCATGGTGCTCATGAGGGCCATGAGATGAGGGGAAGGGCGGCAGTCTGTGTATACATGGCAATTATTCAGGGCTCTTGAGGCCATGGTATGGCCTGTCATTGAGAGGATGATAGGATTGAATTTATATTTTAAAGAACCTCCCTCAAAGCAGAATATACCCCAATGCACTAAAAATTTTAAGTGAACAATGGGCATTTAAAGATGCTTTTAAATATCTGAAAACTACAGATTACATATTTACCTGTTTCTCTTTCCCAAACATACAATATCCTCTAATTCTATGTGAACCACTGGGTCTTGGTGAAATGTTGTTATTCTACTCTGTGTTTTATACATAAGTCTCCACATCTAGGCTCTCTATATAGCTGTGCTTCAGAGAATACCTATATCCTGGAGCACATGTGAGGGATTTTAGGGCAGAGTCAATCTTCTACAGTCCTGGAGCTTGTTTCGGGGGTCTCCCATCTTCCCACCCCGAAAGCATGAATTCAAGAGATGCATTGTTTTCCAGTAGCTCTGAACATGCATTTTCTTGCTCTTCTACATGCTTCAGTGAGGGGTTCTGGAGGTACTCATAAATTAGCATGATATTTGCAGCACTGGAAAATGGCAATTGAGAAAACTTTCCAACATCAAACAATTCATGCTATATTTATGTCAGTATAGACATGGCATACATGAAGTATGATAGAGAATTTTTTGTTAGCCAGATGGATACTGAATTCCAGAATAGCAAAGGCTTGCTTTTATAAAAATATTTAGTAATATTTATTTAAGATTTAGAAAATTAATATCAGCTTTATTTAAATAATAGTTTTAGTTATATTTTATATTTTATTTTTTTGAATTTTATTTTATTTATTTTTTTATACAGCAGGTTCTTATTAGTCATCCATTTTATACACAACAGTGTATACATGTCAACCCCAATTGCCCAATTCAACACACCATCCCTCCGCCACTTTCCCCACTTGGTGTCCATACGTTTGTTCTCTGCATATGTGTGTAGCTTTTCATGTGCTCCTTGGCCATCTGTATGTCTTCCTGGAGAAATGTCTATTTAGGTCTTCTGCCCATTTTTGCATTGTGTTGTTTGTTTCTTTAATATTGAGCCGCATGAGCTCTTTATATATTTTGGAGATTATTGGTGAAAAAAGATCTTGCTGTGATTTATGTCAAAGAGTGTTCTTCCTATGTTTTCCTCTAAGAGTTTTATAGTGTCCGGTCTTACATTTAGGACTTGAATCCATTTTGAGTTTATTTTTGTGTATGGTGTTAGGGAGTGTTCTAATTTCATTCTTTTACATATAGCTGTCCAGTTTTCCCAGCACCACTTATTGAAGAGACTGTATTTTCTCCATTGTATATTCTTGCCTCCTTTGTCATAGATTAGTTGACCATAGGTGCGTGGGTTTATCTCTGGGCTTTCTATCTTGTTCCATTGATCTATGTTTCTGTTTTTGTGCCAGTACCATATTTTCTTGATTACTGTAGCTTTGTAATATAGTCTGAAGTCAGGGAGTCTGGTTCCTCCAGCTCTGTTTCTTTCCCACAAGACTGCTTTGGCTATTCGAGGTCTTTTGTGTTTCCATACAAATTTTAAGATTTTTTTGTTCTACTTACATTGCATGGAATATGTTTTTCCATCCCCTTACTTTCAGTCTGTATGTGTCCCTAGGTCTGAAGTGGGTCTCTTGTAGATAGCATATATATGGGTCTTGTTTTTGTATCCATTCAGCGAGCCTGTGTCTTTTGGTTGGATCAATTAATCCATTCACTTTTAAGGTAATTATCGTTATGTATGTTCCTATGACCATTTTCTTAATTGTTTTGTTTTTGTTTTTGTAGGTCCTTTTCTTCTCTTGTGTTTCCCACTTAGAGAAGTTCCTTTAGCATTTGTTGTAGGGCTGGTTTGGTGGTGCTGAATTCTCTTAGCTTTTGCTTTTCTGTAAAGCCTTTGATTTCTCCATTGAATCTGAATGAGAACCTTACCAGGTACAGTAATATTGGTTGTAGGTTCTTCCCTTTCATCACTTTAAGTATATCATGCCACTCCCTTTTGGCTTGTAGAGTTTCTGCTGAGAAGTCAGCTGTTAACCTTATGGGAGTTCCCTTGTATGTTATTTGTCATTTTTCCCTTGCTGCTTTCAATAATTTTTCTTTGTCTGTAATTTTTGCCAATTTGATTACTGTGTGTCTCAGCGTGTTTCTCCTTGGGTTTGTCCTGTATGGGACTCACTGTGCTTCCTGGACTTAGGTGGCTATTTCCTTTCCCATGTTCAGGAAATTTTCGACTATAATCTCCTCAAATATTTTCTCTGGTCCTTTCTCTCTTCTCCTTCAGAGACCCCTATAATACAAATGTTGTTGTGTTTAATGTTGTCCCAGAGGTCTCTTAGGCTGTCTTCATTTCTTTTCATTCTTTTTTCTTTATTCTGTTCCACAGCAGTGAATTCCACTGTTCTGTCTTCCAGGTTACTTTTCCATTCTTCTGCCTCAGTTATTCTGCTATTGATTCCTTCTAGTGTAGTTTTCATTTCAGTTATTGTATTGTTCATCTCTGTTTGTTTGTTCTTTAATTCTTCTAGGTCGTTGTTAAACATTTCTTTCATCTTCTCGATCTTTGCCTCCATTCTTTTTCCGAGGTCCTGGATCATCTTCACTGTCATTATCCTGAATCCTTTTTCTGGAAGTTTGCCTATCTGCACATCATTTAGCTGTTTTTCTGGGGTTTTATCTTTTTCCTTCATCTGGTACACAGTCCTCTGTCTTTCCATCTTGTCTATCTTTCTGTGAATGTGGTTTTTGTTCCACAGGCTGCAGGATTGTAGTTCTTCTTGCTTCTGCTGTCTGTCCTCTGGTGGTTGAGGCTATCTAAGAGTCTTGTGCAAGTTTTTAGATGGGAGGGACTGGTGGTAGGTAGAGCTGACTGTTGCTCTGGTGGTCAGAGCTCAGTAAAACTTTAATCTGCTTGAATGCTGATGGGTGGGGCTGGGTTCCCTCTTTGTTGGTTGTTTGGCCTGAGGCAACCCAACAATGGAGCCTACCTGAGCTCTCTGGTGTGGCTAATGGAGGACTCTGGGAGGGCTCACGCCAAGGAGTACTTCCCAGAACTTCTGCTGCCAGTGTCCTTGTCCTCATGGTGAACCACAGCCACCCCCACCTCTGCAGGAGACCCTCCAACACTAGCAGGTAGGTCTGGTTCAGTCTCCCCTGGAGTCACTGCTCTTTCCCCTGGGTCCTGATGCACACACTACTTTGTGTGTGCCCTCCAAGAGTAGAGTCTCTGTTTCCCCCAGTCCTGTTGAAATCCTGCAATCAAATCCCACTAGCCTTCAAAGTCTGATTCTCTGGGAATTCCTCCTCCCATTGCCAGACTCCCAGGTTGGGAATCCTGACGTGTGGCTCAGAACCTTCACTCCAGTGGGTGGATTTCTGTGGTATAAGCATTCTCCAGTCTGTGAGTCACCCACCCAGCATTTATGGGATTTGATATTACTGTGATTGCACCCCTCCTACTGTCTCATTGTGGCTTCTCCTTTGTCTTTGGATTTCAGGTATCTTTTTTGGCGAGTTCCAGTGTCTTCCTATTGATGATTGTCCAGCAGTTACTTGTGATTCTGGTGTTCTTGCAAGAGGGAGTGAGAGTACGTCCTTCTACTCCACCATCTTGGTTCAGAGCCAATAGTTTTAATTTTAAATATTGATAGTTCAACTATAATTATCTTTTACTTCTAATAGATAATTTTAAATACTTCAGAAGAAAAATAACTTCTTTGGAAAACTTATGAAAAATCATTTTTCCTTTTTTTTTTCTGGCCGTACCACATGGCTTGTGGAATCTCAGTTCCCTGACCAGGGATTGCACCCGGGCCATGGCAGTAAAAGTATGGAGTCCTAACCACTAGACCACCAGCGATCTCCCTACTTTTCCATTTTTTTGAATTTACTTGAATTTACAGAATTTGATGAAAATATGTTTGTTTTGTAAATTTTGAATATTACTTTCAAAGCTTTTAAATCCTTTAGATCATTGAGAATGAGTACAATATGCAATTGTCATAGAAACTGAAAATACAAACCTGGAGTTCATAATAGAGAAAGAGCTATAAAGGAAAAATAAGTAAATCTTCAAAGAAGCAGTGTGCTCAAATTGTTTTTTTTTTTGCGGTATGCGGACCTCTCACTGTTGTGGCCTCTCCCGTTGCAGAGCACAGGCTCCGGACGCGCAGGCTCAGTGGCCATGGCTCACGGGCCCAGCCGCTCCGCGGCATGTGGGACCTTCCCGGACTGGGACATGAACCCGTGCCCCCTGCATTGGCAGGCGGACTCTCAACCACTGCGCCACCAGGGAAGCTCGTGTGCTCAAATTTTTTAAAAATATTGAAAAGAAAAGCTGGCAGGCTTCTGTTGGGTATGACCTACATAAAATTTGCAAATAAGACATTATAAATTCTTTTTAAGTTAGGTTTTTGAGGTATCATTTATCATTTTTATGTTCAGTTTTATGTGTTTTGACAAAATGTATACTATTACATAATCATGACCATAATCAGGACATAGGGTATTTCTATCAACCAAGAAAATTTCCCCAGTGCCCCTTTGTAGTCAATCCTCTTCCCACTCTTCTCCCAGCCCCCAGCTCCTGGCAATCTGTGATTGGATTCTTTCCCTATCATTTTGTCTTTTTCAGGATGTCATGTAAATTGAATTCATATACTATATAATCTTTTGTTTGTGGCTTCTTAACGCTTAGCATGACCCCTTTGAGAGTCATTCATGTTGTTGCAAGTATCAATAGATCTCTCCCTTTTATTGCTGAATATTATTCCATTATATGCCGTCCCTACACAATTTGTTTATCCGTTCACCAGTTGATGGACATTTGGCTTGTTTCCAGGCTGGGAAGATTATGAATAAAGCTGCTCTAAACCTTCTTTTACAGGTTTTGTGTGGCTATGTTTTCATTTCTGTTGTGTAAATACCTAGGAGTGGATTGCAGATTTATGTGGTAAGTGTATTTTTTACTGTGTAAGAAACTGCTGGGCTTCCCTGGTGGTGCAGTGGTTGAGAGTCTGCCTGCCGATGCAGGGGACACGGGTTCGTGCCCCAGTCCAGGAAGATCCCACATGCCATGGAGCGGCTGGGCCCGTGAGCCATGGCCACTGAGCCTGCGCATCCGGAGCCTGTGCTCCACAACGGGAGAGGCCACAACAGTGAGAGGCCCGCGTACCGCAAAAAAAAAAAAAAAAAAAAGATACTTGCCAAAGTGTTTTCCAAAGTAGCTGCATCATTTTGCACATCCACCAGCAATGTATGAAAATTCCCTTGCTCTGCATCCTTGCTAGCACTTGGTATAGTGAAGTGTTTTTTGGGTTTGTTTTCTTCTTTCAATTTAGTCATTTTAATAGGTGAGAAATTCTCTAATTACTGATCAAAAAATTAAATTGAGCAAGAAAATTTTTCTCATCAACACCACAACTTGAATAGGTTAAATCAAATCTTGCAATTTCATGCTACTGTTTAAAATGATCAGAACACGTGCGAGCCTCCATTTGTCCTCATGCCCAGGGTCCACAATGTTAGTGGTGAGGCTGTACTCGCTGTACCCCTTCCTTCTGCTCTGAAGTTGGCTGTTAGGGCATGTGTTTCTTTGGGGTCTGAGACCCTTCCTTGCATAGGACAGAGGCCACTTCATTCTGCAGTGCCCTCTAGTGGAAGCTGTTCAACTTGCTCTCTGTACATACCCTGACCTCTCCACGCTCCCGGTGAAAGAAGAGTCCACATGCCACCCTGAGAGACTGCAGCCCCTGGTCTAGAAGACAAGACCTGTGTTTAGGGAGCTCTCTCTGTGGAAGACCTAGCATAGCTCCACGAGCCACCTGATGGAGTGGTGAGTGACGCTGAGAAGAGTTGTGAGCAGTGGAGCCTTGGTTCCCAAAACTGTCATTTTGGAGGAGGAGCCTTATGGGATGTCACAAACGGTAGCGTGCTCTATTTATCCCACCGCTGGTGAGACCCTGTGCAGAACTTCTAGTCAATGATGAGATCAGCTTCAGCATCCTTAAACATTGGATGAGTGGCACTGGAGAAGGTTAGACTATGACGGACAATGGTCCTGACCAACTCTAAAAACTTTTTAGTAGATTGTAAAGAATGCCACTAGGGAAAAATGCACTTCCTTAATTTCAGATTCAGCAAAATAGACACCAACTAGATCAAAATGCTGCCTCTTCCTGACCACAAGAATGTGTCCCCACAGGAGTGGTGGTGTTTTGTGATCTACAAGCTGCAGGCTGGAGTGTGATATGTCCTGACTTGGCATTTGAGGAAACTTCACATAATTAAGGCCACTCATCTCTTCTCTCAGTTATGTCTTCCTTTGGGGATCATAAAAACCTTGAGAAATGTCAAGCTTCCCTTTTAGATTTTTCTTCATTGAATGCAAGACCTCATTTTTTTTTTTTTTTTTTAGCCCTTCTAATGAATTTGGGTTATCATCTCAGGCCTGTCACGCTGCCAGGTCAACTTTTCCAAAATGATGACTATATTTAAGATATTCACAGTCAACTAGGCAGTTAACTACATATTTTGTATTCATTTCATATAACTTCATGGTTGACAGTGTAGGCTGTGAATTCAGACAAGCTGGTTTCAAATCATAACTCAACCACTAAGCTACCGCACTGTCTTTTAAAGTTTGAATGTAATGCCCACCTATTTCTTTCTTTACTTACCTTTGAAAGTTCTTGAGTGTTTGTGGTATTACTTTCATGTACACAGTATAGAACTTTCAAAGATAAGAATCTTTTTACAATTAGTCTCACAATAATGTTTTTTCCTTTTTTAATTTTTTTTGCTGCATTTTATTCTTGCAATTAAATGCTGTATAACCTTGGGCAAGGAACTTTTATCCTCAGTGACACTCTTCCATTCTTCTTCTTTTCTTAAAAAATAACTTTTAATTGAGATGTAGCAAACATAAAGTGTATTAATCTTAAGTGCATAGCTTGGTGAATTGTTGTATACACCCATGTAATCATTTCAATTATTGTTGCAGTTTATTCTTGGAAAAATAAATATACATTTAAATCTCAACTTGCTGATATAATTTCAACATACAAAGCACACAAGGACAGTTTTACTCCAAATTACATCTAGAGTACTTAACTATATTGAAAGTGAATATTCAGATATTAACAAAAATCCTTATGACAAACTTTGTATGACTGACATGGTTACAGTGATTATATATGATGTTAGCCCACATGATCTTGAGATCAAGTATACTACAAACCTTGATCAAATATTTTTCTTTTTTTTAAAATAAATTTATTTATTTATTTACTTTTTTCTTGGCTGGGTTGGCTCTTTGTTGTTGCTGTGCGCGGGCTTTCTCTAGTTGCGTCGAGTGGGAGCTACTCTTGGTTGCAGTGCACGGGCTTCTCAATGCGGTAGCTTCTCTTGTTGTGGAGCACGGGCTCTAGGTGCACGGGCTTCAGTAGTTGTGGTGCACAGTGCTTAGTTGCTCCGTGGCATACGGGATCTTTCCGAACCAGGGCTTGAACCCATGTCCCCTGCATTGGCAGGCGGATTCTTAACCACTGTGCCACCAGGGAAGTCCCTATTTCTTTTCTTATTAGTCTGTGTTACACTGCTCAAATATGTGATCTGTAGAGTCTTAAGTGCTATGATGAAGTCATTATCATATCAAATGGCTCAATAGCTCATATTACAATGAAAAAATATAGAGGATTGACATAAGTCCACCTCTCCAAACAACCACTTAATCAATGGGACCTGGACAATGGTGAAGATCTGGATTTCACAGAATAATATCTTACGGGCTGATCTTGTCATTCCTTGGCCAACAGGGGAGACTGAGAAATAAAAATTAATTTGGAGGATAAGAATCTGCCTTGCCTTTCAACTGACTGGAGAAAAAGAAAACACAGATAAAGCTAGTTGTAGAGTTAATAGAAAGCCGTATTTCTTCCAAGGACATGCTTCAACAGCAAAGTATCATAATGACTCCTTTATTTGAGTGACTGCTGGTTTCTTATTCAATGAGAAACTTCACTATTTGAAATGCGGTTGGTTAAGAATAAAACATCTCACTCTTGCCCCGAGGATGTAAGTGACTTTGACACAGAGGAGTAGTTTTGGTTTCCAACCCAGGTGCAGAGCCTGAGATAAGAGGTGTCTGGACTCAGCATTTCAGATCCATCTTAACTTGGTCATTTCCAAGGAAACAGGACCCTGGGTCCACTTTGCAGTCCAGGCTTGTTGTTGACTTCTTTGAGTCTATCAAAATACTACTTCAATTAAATTTTACTTAACTCTACCCTTCTCCCAAACCCTATAATAAATCTATTTTTTCCTTTGCTCTGTGAGATATCCCACAGTTCTCTGGTGTGGTCTCCCTCTTGGCAATGGATCAATAAATCTGCTTCTGTTGGCCTACAGGTTTGTCCCTGGAATGCTTAAGCTGATGAGACTAGGAAAGTAGGCTTTATTATTCCTGTTTTTAAAAGATAAGGAGGGACATCTCTGGTGGTGCGGTGGTTAAGACTCCGCATTCCCAATGCAGGGGGCCAGGGTTCAATCCCTGATCGGGGAACTAGATCCCACATGCATGCTGCAACTAAGAGTTTGCATGCCACAACTAAGGAGCCCGCAAACCACAGCTAAGGCCCAGCGCAACTAAATAAATAAAAACTTTAAAAAAATAATAAATAAATAAATAATAAAAAGATAAGGAAATTGAGTCTCAAGAAGGTTAAATAAAGTGTACCAAGGGTTATAGATAGTGAGTGGTCACAGAACTGAAACGAAGATCTGAAGTGTGATGAAGTCCAATCCATGTTGCGCCCCCACTTCACCTTCCAGCTCATTGTTGCCCTACTTTTGGTTAACAGCCCCACTCAATGAGAAGCCACAAAAGCCACTCATACCACTTTGCTCTTTCTTATTACAGCTAGTATCCAATTCTTACACACATCACGATTCCTCAAGGTGTGGCTTCAGTTTCATAGTGTTACTCTCTTCCAGGAACACGGGTGAACCACCCAACACTTAGTTCTGAGTTCCTTTCTTACTCAGCCACAGCGATCAGCCAATATTTCTAACAACACCCTCTGGGTTTTCACACTTGCACGCCTGTGCTTGTGCTGTTCTCTGACCTTGGCGTTCCTTGCCCACAATTCTCTGCCTATGCAAATCTTAAAAAATTTAAAATCATATCAAGGTTTTCGTTGCAAACAACAGAAACCGTGCTGGTTTGTTTTAGCAGACAAGTAATTTATAAAGAATATCAGATGATTTCACAGAAGCTTTGGAAGGGCCAGAGCACCTGACTTAAGGCTGCTCTGAAGGACTGATCCAGGGTAGACAGGACTGCTGCAATCAGACACAGAGAACGCAGTTTCCATCTCTGACACTAGGGGGTGCTAGACTTTCTCCTGCTGCTGTGTTGGAAGCTGGGTGTCTGCCACCGCCCTCATCAGGACTAGCCAGATTGGTCTCTCATTTGCATCATGAGCCTCCAAGTCAAGTCTTGCCATAGGTATATTGGACTGGCAGAGCCCAGGTCACATGTCTAGTCTGCAGCTGCAAGGGAAGCTGGGAAAAAGGGTTTGGCTTCTACCTTAAGGAGGCACAGACTTAAGTGAGGAAAGTCCCTCCACACAGAAAGAGTATTCAAGTATATAGAAGAGATCCAAAGAAGAATGATAAACTTTCATTACACTGGGGTCCAGCTCAGAAGTCTCACCTGGGAAACCTTCTCTAAAACTACAGCAAGAATTAAGGTCTCTTTGTTTTGTCTCTCAGTTATATGTTATTTGCATATTTACTGAGTTATCATTACAACAGATGTAATTCATATCCCTCCCAAATCTCCTCATTTTTACTTCCGGTTCTGACTTCCAACTGCCATAATAGCATTTGTTTTTCCCCTGAGGGCTTTTTCTGGCCACTTAGCTTGATTTTGTTTGCCTGTGCTGTGGGCTGAAAAGATGGAGGAATTCACACAGGTCAGGAGCAGCCCTCAACCAATGACTCACAGAAGGTGTATAAATATCCCAGTTCCCTTGCCCTGTGGGTGGAACAACACTGAGGCATGTGTTTCATAGAAGGCCCCAGCATTTCCCCAGTTGGAATAAGCTGGGTTCCCCACAGTGGTTGCTGGCTTGATAACCCCTTTATTGGCTGCCTTCCCTTCCTTGTCTCACTTTCCCATTCCTCTGTCAACGTTTCCTTCACCTCCAAACTACTTGCACTTGAAACTTTGTATCAGGATCTACTTCTGGTAGAACCCCAAGAAGGACAACGCTCTTCCCTATGTTATAGATACCCACTTACTTATCTATCTCTCTTGTAAGATTCCTGAAGACAGGGAAAGCATGACCTTTTTGTTTTTTCTACCTCTTTTCTAGACACAGGTCCTTGTATATAGAAGAAACTAAAGAGATATTTCTTGCATCGTGTTAAAATAGGGATAATGGTCAATTTTTAAGTTTATACCAGTGTACAGCCACACAATTTTACTCTTTCTGGAAGAAGTCATGACATATGATTAATAATGGCTATTTTCAATGGTAAGGACTGGAATTATGTGGTTGTTTTCTAACTTTTGCCCACATATTATCATGACTTTTTAAAACATCAACCATCCAGGAGGTTGTGGTCCGTTATGGGCACACACTACTGAATGGTGCAGTTATTCTGGGCCATTCAGGGTTGAATGACCTACCAAGGACAAAGCTCTTCTATGAAACACCTCATGAGGAGTGCTAAGGACAGCCAAAGGGATCTGATTGACCTTTGCAGTGGTCTCCTTCACCCCAGACCCCCAGCCTGAATCCATGCCTGAGTGGAGTAATTCACTTCCTGGCCCCTTTCCTTGTCCCCCAGGATGGGCTCCCTACCCTTAGGAACAGTTTCCATATGAGTGGTTTTTTGCTTGTTTTATTCTTGAGTTTTTTGGTTTTGAATATAGGCCCAAGGTCCCTGGCCAGTGGGTGTAATTTCAATGGGTTTGATGGATAATGACAAATAAAAAGAATGGTGAGTGTTATGTAACAG
Organism: Neophocaena asiaeorientalis asiaeorientalis; assembly: GCF_003031525.2. NCBI lineage: Eukaryota > Metazoa > Chordata > Mammalia > Artiodactyla > Phocoenidae > Neophocaena > Neophocaena asiaeorientalis. Next base: position 1,715,551 of record NW_020174096.1, on the reverse strand, counting down.
CTGGCAGGCTCTGAATGCTTTTGGCTGTGATTCTGGAAAAGCATGAGAGAGGGATGTGGTTGACATACAGAAACAGTCTGAGTGGAACCCTCCTAACTTTTTTGGATCAATATTGCAGCAGGAGATTGAAGTAAGAGGCACCCAGTCCCAGGCTCCCTGCCTCTATTACAGGTCCTAAAGAAATTCCCAGACTTTAGACATTTTTGCATGTTTCTGGCAAGACATCCACTCTTCCCTGTCCATTAACGCTGTCTCAGTGGCAGTATCTTCCTTGAGATCCTCTGGACTAACCTCATTCTGCATAACTCGGTTACCACTAGATACCCAAGGTTCCCTGGTCATTCCTTATCCTCCAGATTCTCATTTCTGAAAGATCTATATATCTCTTTCATTGACCCCATCTCTCATCCTTCCCCAACTCTCAAAACTCTTCCTCGGTGCCTCTGGAGCTCAATGAATAGTCAGGAAATCTCCTTCTTCCCAATGTGTCTTTCACCTTCTTGTTCTAACTGGCTCTCCCCTAAGGACACTGTTCCCTCTGCAGTTTTCCATAAGGTTGCTTTCTCTTATCTCATCTCTGGAATCACAGGACCTGGAACAGGATAGATGTTCTCTTTGCTTCTTTATTGCTGGTCTCAAACAGTTGTCCCACCTTCCTCCATCAAAATGACCATCTTTGAAACTCGTAACGTTGGACTGTATCATCTGTCACTTTCACGTTGGCAACTATCTACTGACTCCAGCATCTCTTCCTCTCTTCCTGGCTCACTGTCAGTTTCTCCATCACTATGCCCATTGTATTCTTGGTGCTTTCAATATCCATATAGATGAATCTTCCAGTACACTGTCTGTTCATCTTCTTGACCTCCGCTCCTCCAAACATCTCATACTCCATCCTAGTTCAGCCATTCACTCACATAGTCATACCAGGTGACCCTGTCCTCACCAAGAGTTGTTATCCCCTCCAGAATCTTAATTCCAAGCCTTGCAATATCTGACCACTACTTCTTATCTTGTTTATTTTATTTGTATGTACCTATGTCTTCTTTCTTCACCCTATTTCCTTGCCTCCTCTCCAGAAGTAACCACTATCCCTAATTTTGTGCCTTTAATTCCCCTAATTTTTAAAATGACTTCATTATATATGTATGTATTCTTAAACAGTATGTTGTTTAGTCACTTTTTTGAACTTTATGAAAATGATAGACTGCAGGTAGTCTATTGGAACTTGCTCTCTTCCACAGTATTCTATAAATAAGATGTCTCCATGTTGTTGGGCATTGCTATAGTTTGGTATAACTGCTGTATAATATTTCGTGGTGTGAATTTACAAAATTTATTCATTCATTTCTTCCATGGCTGTTTCCAGCTTTTTTATATCATGAATTCTGCTGCTATAAATAACATGTACATGTTTTCTGGTGCATATTTGCAAGAATTTTTCTAGGAGCAGAATTGTTGGGTCAAAGAGCATAAGAATGTTCAACTTCACCAGATGATGTTTTGTTTCCCAAAGAAACTGTGCATCACTTCCTATTATTGCAGGTCACTTCCACTAAGTTCTGATGTTAAAAACTCTCTGCCATCCTTAGGACCTATAACCGTTGAACACATCTTTTTACTTTCTTCAGTTTCCTACTTACCCAGCCTATAGTCCGCGATCTGTCATAATATTCATTGCTTTGCCTCAGATACCTTGTCTCTTTCTTTATCATGCTCATCTGGAAAAACCCTAGTTCTGCCTACAGCCGAACCTCTGCTGGCTCTGTACCTGCACCCAGTCAAGAGACCATGGCTGCAGAGGGTGACACGGCCAGGCTGACTGTTCTCACTTTACATTCATGAGTGCTTACTGCAGCTTGTATGATACCTGCCAAACATATTATGCTTCCCTGGTCTATTAACTCTCCATGCTTCTATTTTATACCTTCTTATCTCTCCTCAAACATCTATTACCTCTTGCTGCACCCTCACTCCCAGCTGATGACCTTGCTCCCTTCTTCACTGAGAAGATAGAAGCAAGCAGAAAAGAACTGCCATTGGCTTCCACTTCTGCATTGACCTCCCCACGTTGATCTATGTTGGTTGTATTATCTATTGCTATGTAACAAATTACCCCAAATCTTAGTGGCTTGAACAATGTCATTTATTATCTCATAGTTTCTGTGCATCAGGAACCCTGGCACAGCTTAGCTGGGTCCTCTGGCTTTGGGGCTCCTAGCATCTTCCTTTTGTAGCTGAGTGCCTTGATCGGTAATTGTGCCCTGGCCCTCGAGGGAGAGTACTTACTATACTTATTATTGATAATGAGCTGGATGAGATAGGCCACACTTGTTCTCATCCTCCTATAGAACACACACTGGGTAAAATAAAATTTGTGCTATTAGTAAATTATAAAGCTTTCTAAAATTAAACTACTTTTTTCTTAAATGTCTTTATGGTATTGGAATAGCGTTATAACATATATCTGGAAAAAAAGAAAGTGTCTCACCTAAGGCTAAAATAATTTGCAGATGGATCAATGATTTAACTGTAAAGAAAAGAAAGTATAAAGAACCAAACAAAAAATAGAAAATAAATTTTCTTATCATCTGACAATAGGAAAGACTTTTCCAAGTAAGGTACAAACCTCAGAACTCATATAAAAAAGGTGGGTAAATTTGATTCTATAATAATAAAAAATATCTATGTGGTGGGAAAAATATGAAATGACAAATTACAAACTAGGAAAATACCTTCATACATAGACAAAGGATATATATATATATATAATTGAAAAAGATATATGTATTTATATATAAATGTGTTCATATATGTGTATATGTATATAAACATATTTATATATTAAAAGGGTATATGTGTATTGCATTCTCCATTGCTATATAACAAATTACCCCAAAACAGAGTTGCTTAAACAATATCATTTATTATCTCATGGTTTCTGTGGGTCAGGAATCTGGGCTCAGTTTAGGGAACACAATATTTACTGTATATATGTGTGTGTATGTGTGTGTGTGTGTGTGTGTGTGTGTGTGTGTATAAAACCTTTTTAAAAGCCTAACAAATCAATATCTAAAATGTCAATACCTTAATGAAACAGGCAAAGGATATAAACAGACAATTGGGGAGATGCTCAAATTAATTCAATTAGAGATATTAGACACCATGCTTTACATATATTATATATAAACATTTATATTATATATAATATATTTAACTCATTTAATCCTCTCAATGAGCCTATGAGGTAGGTGCTATTATTATCCTCATACTGTAAATGAAGAAACTGAGACTCAGAATGGTTAACCAGTTTGCCTAGGACAGCTGAAAAGTAGCAGAACCGCTGCGTCTCTTACCTATTTGCATATGCTGGGAATAATATAAGTATAAGGATATTTACCGAAGAGCCTGGCGCAAAGCAAGCACTGGGTAAGTGTTAGCTAAATAAGTAAATAAGTGCTGCTTATAACAGCAAAGATTGGAAACAATCTACATGCCCCTAATAGGAGACTGACTAAATATAATATGGTCCAGTTCAAAGAATGAGGCAGTGCGGATACTGTTATGAAGAGATCGCCAAAATTAAAGCTAAATGAGAAAAGCAAGATGCAGCAAGGTGTGTATTGCATGCATATCTACTGCATAATATAAGGGACATGTTTGTAAATGCATGGTCTATCTCTGGAGTTATTCACAAGGAGGGTTGCCTCCAGAGAGAACTAGAGGTGGGGTGACAGAGGAGGAATGCAGAATACTTCTCAATGCATCCCCACTCCCTCTTTCTTTGCTTTCCTGTGTGCATCTGTTACCTATTCAAATGAATGAAAAATTAAAAATGAAATAGTGATAATTTAAGAACTAAAATAAAATAGTCTTTAAACAACAGAATAAAAACATATAGCATCACACAGTGAGCTGGAACTTACTGTCTGTATTTAAATGAGTAGGGAGGATTGGTTTTACCTGCAAAACTAGACATAGTCCAAGGATGTTAATACAGCAGGGAAGCCTGATATTCTAGACCCACCTCTTGCTTTTAACTTTGACTGCTGAGGCCTGAGGCAAGTGAATTAAGCCAGTCAAATCTGGGAAACAGTACTTAACAATCAAGTTCACTTCTGCATCGTGAAAACACATAACCTGATGTTGGTGAGATGCGTTGAAGGTGCAACATTCCAGGGTGCGAGGCAGAGCCTGTTGGGACCTGTGTGCTGCCATGGGAACTGAGATTCCAGAGTCTAGGCTTTGAGGAGACTTTCAGTCACTGTTTAGTTAAACAAATGTTTTTAAAAGTGCCAGCACTTCCAAGTGTTTCTTAAATGCGTGTGCCCAGAAAATTGGCCTATTTTAGTTGAGTTTTCTGATTCCTGTATTACTTCTCTACAATACTGCCAATGTAAGTAAATTTTGAATGTCATGATTTCAGGAAAATGGGTTCTTTTCAGGGAAGGGAAGTGAGGCTTAAGATCTATCATAGTGTACAGTTCAGTAAGGAAATGATAAACCTTTTGGAAAATTACAGTGAGTTACAGACTAATGTTGGTTTTCAAACAATATGTATTAAATTAGTCTGTAGAAATATAACACGCCCAAAGAGAAATATATCGTATAAGAAAAGAAGACGAAGGAAATGAGGATGTTGGTAGATCATTCTCCATGGGTGTCTCGCATTTCTGCATATTTTGCAAGCAATGCACTAACTGTCCTTTATTCTGGAGTATCTTTTTAAAGTATGTTTATATCATTAACATCCTGGAAGACATAGTTGTCCTCCAGAGCAAATGGCGGGTTTGCTTGCTGCACTTTGTATCAAAAAACCAAGCTCTCTATGTGCCGAATTCCTCTCCTGTAATGCAACACATTGCACTTTCCATATCACCCAGTGTAACTGGGGCTTGATGAACTGATGCAAATATGTTGATACTGTGGCTACTGTTATTGCTGTGAGAAATAAACTGTCCTTTGTCTCTGACCCACGAGTCTCATATCTCTACCGACATCCGTTAAACTCTGGCTGGATGACTTCTTAACTTGCAGGTGGAGTAAAACCATAAACCCTTCATACTCTTGAGAGAGAAGTGTTCTCCAGATCACTGCTGTACAATAGAAAGGTAATGTAAGCCACTCAGGTGAGCCAGAAACATAGTTTAAAATTTTATAGACACCGCATTAAAAAGCTAAAAGAACCAGGTGAAATTAACTTAAATACTATATTTTATTTAACCCAATATAGCCCAAATATTACTATCTCAATATGTAATTGATATAAAAATTATTAATGAGCTGTTTTACATTCTTTCTTTGTATGAAGTCTTCAAGATCTGGGGTGTGTTTTACACGGATAGCGTCTCAATTCGGACTATTCACACTTCAAGTGTTCAGTAACCATTGAGGGGCTTCCACTTGGGACTGTGCGATTCTGGACTATAAAATACAGTAAAATGAAAATAAAAGGCTTCAAGGCTGAAATAGACTTTCCCTTAAAAAAATTAAGTTCAGAATATCAGTGATATCGCTCATTGGGCTCGTCACTCCAGAGACTCTGAGCCATGTCCTGCAAGTTCCAAAATTTGTCTGACCAGGGAATCCTTCATGCATTATTTATTCCTCCCGTGCCCTTTAAGGTACATTTGGGATTGCTGGTTCTTCTGCAGCTGCCTGTAATAAGATAGGAATGTAGGATAAGAGTCACTAAAGACAAATTTGATACCAATCCATCAAGCCATGCCCTGTCCTCATGTTTCCAGAAACTGAAATGTAGATGTGCCTTAACTTTCCCTTCTGGTTTTCTCCTTTGAGAAGTTTATTTACCCAGCTGGGGGAGGGGAGGGGGAGAAAATCCTAACCTTAGCTTGTATTATATTAATATTTAAATAGGAGATTGGGTACTCAGCAAATTTTGAGGAGGGAAAAATGAGTGATTTCAGCCAGGCACTTGTTGCCTACCTTTCCTATCTACCCTGCCTGGTGCAAGGGTTGCCACGTGATCACATGGGCAGCAGTGGGGTGTTGACGAAGGAAGAGAGCCCTGAATGTCAGATGCAACACGATGAATGTAATGATCTGTCCTTACCAGGTATTTTTTTCTAAACAGTGTTCTTCACGCTTCAGAATCCCGCATGGGTTTGATTATGGTAAAATAAAGTAAATATTTGGACCTATCACCCATCATTTGGGGCTGAGGAGATATATCCCAAATAACATCCAGGTTTAAAAACAAGACATGGGAGTTTACAGGAATCATGCACACTGTTCCTCATGTATCCTCAGATCTTCCACATATGGCAAAATAGTAGAATGTTGAAAGAATTTCTTTGAATCCTCTAACCTCACAAAATTCAAGGACTCTTGGATAAAAATATTACAAGATTTCATCTAAAATATCTACAGCGGAATCTTTTTTGAGACAAGTTCTGCACAGAGAAAAGTCACTTCAGTTTACTGAATAAATCTGTTTGTAAAGGTCCCATAACATTGAGAGTGGTTGAGTTAAATAATGACATGACATGGCTAAGTGTGGTCAGGCACCCTGGATAGTAAAGATCCCAGACCCTAGACACCTCAGGGCCTCGGCATGGGTCTGTGGAAGACAATCCTGCCTCCCAGTCTGAACATGGGGGCGGATTCCCCTCCACAGAGGTCTTCAGCCAACCCATGCCCTGGTGCTGCCCGTGTCATTCTGTTCCATTGCACGAAGCTGGCATTTGGTCTAAAACCTTCACGGAGGTTCTGCTCCTCCCACATACTTCTACTCAGGAATTGCTATCGAGTCCCCTCAGTGACATTCTGTGTCCTTCTCTTTTATCAAGCACCCTGACTTCCCAACCCTCTCCCCAAGATTCTCCCTATCTCTTCTGCTGTTGTATGTCCCAATAGTCCCATTTTGGGTTTCATACCTAGGCTTCGGGCAAATCCTTCCCTGCTTTTGGACCTATCACCCATCTTGGAATCTGGCCCCTTCCAGACTCAGCTTGTACTTATTGCTGTGTTTGGCTTTGGTTTCTGCATCTTTGGGTAAGAGGCACCTCACTCTGTACCCAGTTGGGTGCTCTTTTTGGCAACCATTAACTTTGCTGGCTGTCATTCGTTCCTTGTGTTACACCATCTTTCTCTCTCTTTCCTTTCCTCTCTTTTCTGCCTCCTTTTTTCCCCTCTCCTCTCCCTTCGTTCAAAAGACAGTGTAATCAGGGAGATCAGCGCGGTGCTTTGTGACCTCCTAGAGGGGTGGGATAGGGAGGGTGGGAGGAAGATGCAAGAGGGAGGAGATATGGGGATATATGTATATGTATATGTATAGCTGATTCACTTTGTTATACAGCAGAAACTAACACACCATTGTAATGCAATTATACTCCAATAAAGATGTTAAAAAAAAGACTGTGTAATATGGTAAAAAGCCTATGGAATTTGGAGTTATCAAAAACAGTATTGGATTCCAAGATGCCACCTTGCTGTGTAACCTTGGCAATTAATCATATCTGAGCTTGGTTCTTCATCTCTAAATTGGGAATGATAACAATTAGTGCTTAGCTATAAGTTTCTTACGAGGGTAGGAAGATGTGTGAGGGCCAGTGTGCAAGAGCCAGGCATAAACTGACACACGAGCGTGGCACGTTTGAAAGACAATGAGCTGAGTGCTCTAAGCTCAATTAACTTTTTGTTTGCCTGACTCTTTTTGCTTGAATTGTATTTTTTTTTAAGCACAGATCTTATAACTCCTGCTATATTACATTACAAAATCTTTGACATGATATGCTTTATCTTTTGTATTCGTTTCAGTAGTGCTTTGACCATTACAGTCAAGTATTTCTTGGCTTGGGTGGAACAGAGATCTCCCAAAGGAGGGCCTCAAATATTGGGAACACTTTTAGGTTTTTGAATAGGAAATGCACATATGAAAGTGGGGTGTAGGGAAGCCTGATACCCAGTGTAACAGAACTGCCTGGAAGCAGGGAGGCTAGGGTTGGAACATTTGACAGTTGTGAGGCCCTGCCTCCTGTTGGCTGTGAGGTTTTGAACAAACTGTTTAGCTTTTCAGCTTCAGTTTCCTTCTCAGTATATTAGGGATAAAATAGTATCTACCCCATAGAGTTGATAAGAGGATGCACTAGGAAATCCATGATACTTGATTATCAGGGTATCTGGCATGTAGGATTTGGTCAACACACATCAACTATGATGGGGTTTTTTTTGTTTTTCGTTTTTGTTTTTTTTGCTGTACGCGGGCCTCTCACTGCCGTGGCCTCTCCCGTTGCGGAGCACAGGCTCCGGACGCGCAGGCTCAGCGGCCATGGCTCACGGGCCCAGCCGCTCCGCGTCATGTAGGATCTTCCCGGACCGGGGCACGAACCCGCGTCCCCTGCATCGGCAGGCGGACTCTCAACCACTGCGCCACCAGGGAAGCCCCCTATGATGGTTTAGTGTTTGCTTCAAACACCTTCTGAAGCTGTTCTCAACCCAGAGCGACCCTATTAAAATGTCAGTCAGATCATGTCACTCTGCTGTCAGAAACACTTCCATTCAGTGTGAAAGTCAAGATCCTTGCAGCAGCCTACCCAGATGCACTAAGGCCTTTTTCCTGCTCTGCTTCCTTTTTCTCTTTGCATGTAAGACCTCCTTAAAAAACAGTTAATTTTCTTATTCGGTGTGATACTGCTTATTATCTGTCTCTCCCTACTAGACTGTAAACCCCATGAGGGAGGTCTGCTCTGTGCACTGTTAGCTCGATGTCCTAGAATGGTGCCTGGCCATAGTAGGTGCCATTTGTTGAACAAACAAATGAATGAACGAGTGAATGCATTTCCCACACCAGGATGGCCTCTACCTCTTCGAAGTTCCTATATCACTTTGATGGCTATTTTCTTATGCTACTTATTATAGTCTAAATTATAGTCTACTATTTTGGGGTTTGCCTTAGTACCTTAACCAAAGTGTCAGCTCCCTGAGTGGGAGCGGTGTCCTATTGCCTTCTTGTCTTCCCCTGCAAGCCTAGCGCACGGTCACAAATAGTGCTTATATTGGGAGAAACAAAACTCCGGAATCTAGACCATGTTCTCTGACTTTACCCACTCCTCTCACACCATTTCTTTACTCATATTAAACTTTAGTACCAAAATTAATTTGTTAAAGATTTGACCTTTAATTTTAAAAGTCGAATGAATTTCATAAATGCCACTTACTAAAATCCATTAATAAGTGGTCCTATTTAAGTTCTGAACACAATACTTGATATCTTCTCATTAGGAGAAACAAACTCACGCCGTGACCCTCTTTAATGTGGTGGCCAGCAGCAGTAGAGCGACAACCTCCCAGGCCCGCGGCGCAGTGGATTTGGTGGCAGAAGCGGCTTGGTGGTGGCCTCCCTCTGGGACTGTCCATCTTGCCTCCACGTGGCTGCATCGAACAGTAAAGGGAATCTGCTTCTTCCCCAGCTTGTCTTCCCTGGACCTCCCCAGTGCCACCCAGTGTAAAACAGTCTGGCTTTAGGGCAGAAGCCAAAGCAAAGGAAAAGGGCCACTTAGGAAAAGAAGCAGAAAAATACAATTCTCTCTCTCTCTTTTGTTTTTTGTTTTTTTTTAATGTAGGGAATCATGAAAATGTGCTTAAATTGGCATTTGTATTATTTGATTTCAATACTAAACTTCCTTAGCTTTTAGTCCAACTCGTGTTCCTGGTAACTGATGGTTATTAAAATTGAGGTTTGGGAATGTCATTTTGGCTTAGGTAAATCGAAGGTAGAAATTCCTGAGCTGGGTTGGGGCGAGCTCGCCACACTGAGTGCACGCAGAGGCCCTCCGTCCGCCTCTGCGGCATGGAAGGAAGGACAGGAGACCCCTCTCACATCTGGGACTCAGGCACCGTGCGCATCTCTGGGTCCTCCCGGAAGGCGAGTGTGCGAGCGGCGTTCATTCAGCTGCTGCCTTATCACCGTCTCAGCAATGAAGCCCTGTCACTCTTATTTGATGATTCTTTTTAAAAAGCTTGGGCTCTCCTCAGGACCCCGGATGACACAAGGAGGTCTGCATGCTTCCCTTTGCCCGTCGGGGGTCATGCTCAGGCTCACTCTTGGAGCAATATCCGTTTCCCAGGCTGTGGGGCATGACTACTGGCCAGAGGGCTGCAGGCTTCAAAGGCCCGGATGAGCCCCTGTGGCAGGTCAGTCCCCGGAAGTGCCTCTGATGTGAACAGACACCTGGACAAACACAAAGGATGCAGCGTAATTCTTTATTCCTGCTACACATTCCCCTGAGCGAAATTTGCCTGAACTACCTTCTCAGGCTTCCCAGCATAAAGAGGCTTTTGTGCGGTTGGGGGTTGGGGAAGAGAGTGCCGGTTGGATTAGAAACTTCTCCCAGCTAGCTCTTTCGTCTTCAGCCTGCCAGTGCATCTGGCCTTCGCCGTGTCCAGCAAGGGTGGGCACCTCCGTGGTCCCTTAATCCCTTGCCCAGTCACAGATAACCGTACTTGTCATGGAAGCCAAGCACCCATCTACTCATCTTTCACAGAACGTGTACGGATAGTTTTTTGGCACTGGGCTCGGGACCTGATCCCACAGGAACACAACAAACACTTGTCAAATGAATAAATGAGATACTGAATGAAACCCTAGATCAAAGCTATATCTTTAGGAGCGGAACCATCTGTCTTAGTTTGTATTCCCCACAAAGCAGGCTGAAACACGGAGCTGAGTAAAAATAGTTCCTTTGGGAGGTGATCCCAGGAAACACCAATGAGAGAAATACCGTATGATATCACTTATATCTGGCATCTAAAAAATGCAACTATCTAGTGAACATAGCAAAAAAAGAAAGAGACTCACAGATACAGAGAACAAACTAGTAGTTACCAGTGGGGAGAGGCAAGAGGGGAGGGGCGAGGTAGGGGTAGGGGATTAGTAAGTATAAACTCTTAGGTATAAAATAAGCTACAAGGATATATTGTACAACATGGGGAATATGGCCAATATTTTATAATAACTATAAATGAAGTATAACCTTTAAAATTTGGGACTCGATATATTGTACACGTGCAACATATAATACTGTACATCAACTATACTTCAATTAAAAAAAAAAACAAGAGGATAAGGCAGTGGGGCAGGCAGGGGAAAGCAGCCAGTAGAGGACGCCTCATTTAGCAAATTACCACTGTGGGCAGTGGGCGTGTAGCCCTGCTGGGAAGCTGGAGGAGCCGGGGATGGACACGGGGATGGACACCCCCAAGAGTAACCCCACCTGAAGGGTGAAGGAGAGGGAACACGTGGGTATTATCCACCTGCTCCCATCAGGCATTGGCGAAGGACAGCTCCCAGGGCGTCATCAGTTCCAGCTGCTGAGAATTGCTGGGCGGAAGAAAAGCTGGAGTCAAAGGTGTGCACTGGCCGTGGAGAGTCAGACTGGTGGGCGCATAAACGGTAGAGGGCACTTGCAGCACCATTACATCCTCTGGTTTCCATTCTCTCCATTTCCTCTCTACAATGAACCGTCAGGATGACACGGAGGGTCACTGGCTCCTTCAGCCCCAGGAATCGAGGAGGTTGCAGAGACTGCAGCCTCACAGAGCAAGTAGTCTCCACTGTCTTGTTACTGTGACATCAGCTGTGTGGCTAAGCAGGATATGCATTTCAGCAAACCACACGCTAATCCTGCAGTGCATTACATTGCCTGTGACGCTCTTGGCTTTCATTTCCAAATCTCAGTATCAGTTTTAGGACTCATAGGATTGAGGAAACAATGCTTGCATTTAAAACAGAGGGGGTGGGGAGTTCAAAAACCAGTAGTCATGATCCAGAGGGGTTGAACATATTTAATGGTATCATCGCATGATTTCTCCCCAAACTTGGCATATTAGATCCATGACGGACCTTAGGTATTATCGTTTCATGCAGTGAGCTCATTTTACAGATGTTGAGACCGGGGACCAAAGGAGTGAAATGATGTATCCAGCGTCACAGAGCTGGTTCCAGTTAGGACAGCAGGCCTCCTAGTTCCCGTGCCTGGGCCCCTGGCCACGCTGCTGCCCACACTACCCGTCCCCAGGGGCTCAGGAAAGTGACCGGAAGGAGCTATTGGCACAACTGGTTAAAGAGCACTGGACCAGGGCTTCCCTGGTGGCGCAGTGGTTGAGAGTCCGCCTGCAGATGTAAGGGACGCGGGTTCGTACCCCAGTCCGGGAGGATCCCACGAGCCGCGGAGTGGTTGGGCCCGTGAGCCATGGCCGCTGAGCCTGCGCGTCCGGAGCCTGTGCTCCGCAACGGGAGAGGCCACAGCAGTGAGAGGCCCGCGTACCGCAAAAAAAAAAAAAAAAAAAAAAAAAGAGCACTGGACCAGCACAGGCTGGGAGTACAGGGTAAACAGGGTGGAGAGCGGAGGGGCGGGGCCAGAAAGGAGTGTAATGGGAGTCAGCAATTACTGAATACCTGCTATGTGCCAAACGCCACGTTCTGGGGCTTAGAGGTATCTCATTACTCTTCACAAAATCTCTGGAAGGTGGATGTCATAGCGCAGTTAGAATCTATACAACTCAAACTTTATCCCTCCAAAGTCCTTTCTTGATTTTGTTTTAAATCACCAATCTCATCTTGTTCTGGAATTTCATTCCCACTCAGCAGGAAAAAAAAAAAAAGCAAACGAACTCATAACCTCGAGTTTTCAATTTACAGTAGCTGGGTTGCCTAGGGGACTGACTCAGGAGGCCAATGGTTTTACTTTGTCAACAGCCCAAGACGAATCACTTATATTTCCCATGTACACGAAGAAACTCCTTTGCCGCCTCCAGTGCACCAAGGCCACCCTGGGCATCCCTAGTTGGCAACATCCACTTCCATGGAAATTCCAGGTCTCTCCTCTGGTTACAACATTGGAGATCTCTTTAAGACATAAATATAGTTTTCAAGGTAAGTATCATATTAAGGGATTATCATTTTATACACTCCTAAAAGAATGAATGGATCAGATTGTGGCAAGCAGAGAGATGGCTGTGCAAGAACCAGGACCCAGAGGAAGAGCCGGGGGTAGTGGATGGGGGGATAGGCTGAGAGAGAGCAAGAGGAGGTGTGTGAAGGATGCTCAAGGCATGAGGGGCTTCCAAGGAGGGCAGGTGTGGCCAGGGCTGTATAGCCACCCAGCTCGAGGGCCCTGGGAGCTTGGGAAGGGAAGCTATGATTAGGATGGAGTCCAAAGACCCATAGCAGAACCACTTCCTGTGCAGTGGCTACTGGGGAGGGTGATGCTTGGATGAGTAACAGAAATATTGAGGCTGGCGCTGACCATCTTCAGGGCCAAGAGGTGGCCTTCTGGTCCTGTCTACACTTACATGGGAGTCGTACCCCGTCTTTTGACCCCCGTCCAAAGCTCACTGTGCCAGGGGCAGACAGCACTGCCCGTCAGTGCCCAGGGGCTGAGGGGTACATTTCAGGCCCTGTGCAGCCCTCTCTGAGCTGTGATTTTCTTTGATTCTGTTCTTCTTGTTCCATCCGAGTGGGACTTCTGTTTCCATTCTGAAGGCCACTGTTAAGGCCTATTCACTCTCAATGGCTCATTTAGTTCAGAGGGGGTTTGGGTTTTTAGAAGGTTTTCTCTTTTAAATTCTCTTTATTTTCTTTCCCCTTTTTAAAAAAAAGGTCATAAAGAGCTTTAAGATGCCACGCATGAAAAGCCCTGGATAAATGCAGCTTGTACTGGATTGTAAAATACTGTATTGTTCCAAGTTTAATTCCTCGTGCGAGACTGGAATTGGTAATTTTCTCATCTCAAGGCAGAGGCTGGATCAACAGGCTGCAGGCTCGATGCAGGGCTGGGCGCCCCCGGGAGCCTCGAGGGGAAACCAGAGATCTCTGTGAGCAATTCTCCTTTTGGTCCAGATTTAATTTTTCTGAATTTTGCATTAAGGTAAAATCACATTTTTATGAAGAAACATATCTCTGTTCTCTGAAGTGGCACTTTGGGGTCTGGAGCAGCCATTGTCTAGGGTCACACAGAGTTATAAATCACAGAAAGGACATCCTCTCAACCTCCCTGCTCTGAAAACTCACCCTGTCTAGTATGTGACCTCGCTGGCTTATATGGGATGTCCTCCCTCTCTGAGTTATGGAGACTGTGTCGGCCCTGAAGGTCCCTCTCTCTTCCTTTGACAACAGGTTAAGAGGCTGCCCAGTTTCATGGCAGCGGGACCAAGTGCCCCTCAAGTCTGCCAGTCTCATCCCTGCTTCCTTGTCATTGCCTCGGTTCGTCTCTTGCCTGGAGTGATGTCCTTCCCATCTTCCTCTCTGGCTAGATCGTACCTCTCTGCTTTCAAGCCACCCTCCTTCATAAAACTCTCCCTACTACTTCTGACTCTATTACCCCCTGCTTCTCTGATCTCTATTGTAATCATGGTAATGAGAGCACATTTTCACCCCTTTTAGGCTCAAGTTTGGTGTGGATGTTAGATTATAAATTCCTTGAAGGCCATGTCTTTCCCGTATTTTGTATCTGTCATATCTGCTATCATACCTGTCCAGCATGAAGCAAAAACTTCATAAATTCCCATTGTTTGGTTTATTGATTGGTTGATTGATTGATTGTTAGTTGCCCAGACCCCACCTGTTTCAGACACTGAGACAGTGTTTTGCCCAAGTGACTCCAGACATCAGTAGAGGTGTCCCTCTGACTCTCATATGCTCACATCCTGACTGTTTTACCCCTGCTTCTTCTCGGGAGCAAGATTCAGCCTCTGCTCCAGTTTCCAGAAAAATATCCTCTCATGCCTAATGCTTTGAGAGTCTTAGTAGACTTTTACTAAACATTTGGGGATGGTAGGAGGGCTACGTCAGCTGAGTGCAGCATCTCACCATCTCCTTCTACCCATTAGACAGATTGACCACAGAGTCCTTGTGCATGAGTCTGTGTGCTAGTCACAGCTGGAGACCAAAAACATGTCCTGGGGACTCCACTATGGAAGATGTCTAGAAGGACAAGAAAAAACTAACATTTATTGAGAAAATGAAAAGAAACATACAGATAACTTCTAATTGGCACACGTAATCCCAGCTACTCTACCTCCCATTAGAAGCAGTAAAAATTGCTCCCCTATCCCTTGCATAGCAGCGTTTAGAGCACTGTCTGTGACTTAAGGATGGCTTTAGGGTCACACCTTCCACCTTAACTGACTTATTAAAGTGTTCTTGTAAACAAATACCATGTTTTCTCCGAGAATAATTCCAACGAATTCTCTTTATTCTCCTTATTCTCACAGCATCAGTCCCCAGAAGGGTTGAGTTTGCCATCTCTGGGCTCGATGATTAAAAGTATTCATCAGAGAATGCAGCCACTAACTTGGGGTCAAAGAGATTCCAGATATTTCAAAACCTCCTGCCCTTAGCCTTAGCGCTGTGGGATACCAAGAATGAGATCTGGGCTCCAAAAACACTGCCCTAAGGGCCCCTTGAAGGTCTGGGCATGAAAAAATAAACAGAGCTCCCACCCTCCTCCATCAGGAGCTGTTCATGGGGGTGTCCGTGCATGTCTCTGGCCAGGGGCTGCCACTCTGTCCCAGCTCCCAGCATCTGCTTGATTGGATTCCTTTTCACACTTTCCTCCTGCCTCATAGAAATAGTAGTTTACAGTCATATAATTTCAGAACATCAGAGATTTCATGCTAAGAAAAAATAGAATTGGTGCTGGGTCATTGCTGCTGAAACGCTAACACCATTTTACAATTGCTCTGAAAGAGCTCTCCTCTTAACTCTCGCTCCCAGGCTCCCCTCTCTTGTTCAGCCTTTTGTGTGGCTCCTTTGGTTTTTCTGCTCCTCAGATGTGCACACAGTTTAAATAACATTCCTTCCTGAATTTGTCCCTTCATTTCCCCAGCTTCTGTGCTTGGGGGCTCTCCAGCTCCCATCCTTTTTCTTTCTTGCTAATGTTCTCTCCTCTATCCTTTGTTGACATGCCAGTTTATGCAACAATAGCCTCCCCCTTCCTCTCCTCACTGTTTTCCATTTCTCACACTCCTCCTAACTGACAAACGCTCCCCAAACTGTGTGTATGTGTGTGTGTGCGTGTATGTGTTTGGGGTCTAGGAGAATACAATCTGTTTTTGTCCCCATATCCCTGAGGAGGTGGGGAGAAGTGTATCTTCCTCCCCCACCACATTCTCCTAATGGCCAGTGTGGCCAGTGTGGACACAGGGTCAATTTTATGCATAGGCTGAGAGCTGTGTAATTTGCAGGGTGTTGCGAAGGCCATTGCAGCAGTCACTCTTGGCAGCCTGCCCATCAGCCATTTCTCCCTCTCTCCTTCCTAACTGAACCCTGACTCTGGACATGTACCTCCTGCTCAGCCAGGTGCTCCAGGTGAGGTGGGCTCTATCTCCATTCCCCAGCTGTGAGTCATGCTTAGTCTAACTGATCTTGAGAGTTCCATTCTCCTTGTAAGTGATTGGTTTAGGCACTGGCATGTGAAACAAATCTATCCAATGGGAATGAAGGAGAAATAAGCTGGGGGAGGGGAGGCATATGGGGAAGGTTATCCTTTATCTTTCAAAGATACACTGGAGAAATAAATGGCCTTCTTTTTTTTTTTTTTTTACATCTTTATTGGAGTATAATTGCTTTACAATGGTGTGTTAGTTTCTGCTTTATAACAAAGTGAATCAGTTATACATATACATATGTTCCCATATCTCTTCCCTCTTGTGTCTCCCTCCCTCCCACCCTCCCTATCCCACCCCTCCAGGCGGTCACAAAGCACCGAGCTGATCTCCCTGTGCTATCCGGCTGCTACCCACTAGCTATCTATTTTACATTTGGTAGTGTATATATGTCCATGCCACTCTCTCGCTTTGTCACAGCTTACCCTTCCCCCTCCCCATATCCTCAAGTCCATTCTCTAGTAGGTCTGTGTCTTTATTCCCGTCTTACCCCTAGGTTCTTCATGACATTTTTTTCCCTTAAATTCCATATATATGTGTTAGCATACGGTATTTCTCTCTCTCTTTCTGACTTACTTCACTTTGTATGACAGACTCTAGGTCTATCCACCTCATTGCAAATAGCTCAATTTCGTTTCTTTTTATGGCTGAGTAATATTCCATTGTATATATGTGCCACATCTTCTTTACCCATTCATCCGATGATGGACACTTAGGTTGTTTCCATCTCCTGTCTATTATAAATAGAGCTGCAATGAACATTTTGGTACATGACTCTTTTTGAATTATGGTTTTCTCAGGGTATATGCCCAGTAGTGGGATTGCTGGGTCATATGGTAGTTCTATTTGTAGTTTTTTAAGGAACCTCCATACTGTTCTCCACCGTGGCTGTATCAATTTACATTCCCACCAACAGTGTAAGAGTGTTCCCTTTTCTCCACACCCTCTCCAGCATTTATTGTTTCTAGATAAACGGCCTTTTTAATGCCCTTTTTAATGTTGTCTGGAGGCTGTGATATTGAGAGCTGCTGTAGCCACCTTGAAGACAGGAGAGGACAAGCCCCAGGAAAAAGCCATTCTGCTGAGAACAGCAGAAAAGAAATATGAAAATGAGTTGAGTCTTTGATGACATCCTTGAGCTGTTGACCCTGTCTCACTCTGGACTTATTGTTTTTGAGGTAATAAATCTCCTCCCTTTTAAGCCATTTGTTTTAGCATTTTCTGTTTCTTCCAACTTAAAATATCTTTAGAAACATAAATTTTCTGACCCCAAATAATTCCTCCATACATATCATCTCTCCCCTGCTTAGCTTATGAAACACAGATCATTAATAGCTCCTAATTTCATGTCACTTTTCACGTGCCAGGCACTGTTCTTAAATGCTTTAAATAATGTAACTCATTAAACGCTTATAAAACCCTATAAGTACTCTTATTATCCTCATTACACAGATGAAGACACTGAGGCATGGAAAAGTTGAGAAAATTGCCAAAGATCCCACAGTTAGTAAGATCCATACTCTTAACAATAACTCCATCAACTTCCAGGAATTGAATGAACTGGAAGTTCTAGATCCTGGTTGCTCTCCCTTGAGTGAAGGATACTCAAGGTGAGGAAGACCATGCCAGGTGTTCTGGGGCCAGGATTAGTGGCTACCTCCTCTTTCTGCGGCTGAAGGTGCCAGGGCCAGCCTGTAAGATATGTGGGCAATGTGGCCCCGGGTCACGATTCTTATAAATTCTTTATTGCTGGCAGGACTGCACCAGGATGAGTTGAACTGGACATTGAACAGCCTAAAGCCTAGCCAAGGGACAGAGCTGGGGAGCCTTCCCAGTTTCCCCTGGGCCTCAAGCTCAGATTCTCTTAACTTCCCTCTGTAACTTAGGGACCTTAGCTCTTTACCCCACTCAGTGGGCCTCATTTACAGGACATAGAAATTTGTTGCTAAAGGGTTTTTTAATAACCTCCTGGTTCTACCTCCTCCTGTCCCCTCTGTGTCACTCAGAATCCAGTTAGGACGCCACACAAATTTTTTTTAATGGAGGTGATTTGATAAATAATTGTTAACTAGGCTTGAGGAATTGAAAAGGCAAAAAGACAAGACTAAGGTATCACAGAGCAGCAACTTCAGGAAGCAGCTACCATCCTTATAGACGTGGAGCAAAGGAAGAGGTTGGAATTTCTGGAACTTAGGAACTTAGAGGCGGGAACTTCTGCAGAGAGAGCGATGCTCCTTTGGTGCTGGTGGACTAAGGAAGTGATGCTAGGGTGCTGCTGACAGGTCCATGAAACCCACAGAAACCCAACAAGAAGCAAACAGGAAGGAACAGTCCCTTTGTCTCCTCCGATGCTCCCTGTGGTACAGTCCAACACGAGCCAGAGGACAAAACAGCATGAAGAGTGTAGAAGGGAAGCTTTGACTCTGAAAGACAATAGCTAATTCATTCTCTCTCTCTCTCTCTCTCTTTCCCCACTGCCCACAAGTATGGGACAACTCAAGGGATTGCAAAAATGACATTTATCAATGGGATTTCAATACAATAAGAAAGCTCTATTTCAATTCTATCCCATTTCCACTGGAGATACAAGATACCAGTGAGGGGGCTGCCAAGTGAAAAACAAATGCTCTAGAAAAGTCAGTGCAGGAGGCTTAAAAGACACATGGTAGAAGAAGCTGGTAGATGGGTTGCTGTAAGAAAACTTACCGTGTACTGAGTGGGATAGCCATTAGACCTCTTCTGAATTTTGGATAAAATAAAAGAAGAAATTAGATAATTAAGAGTTTGATGCCTATTAGCATCATGGTCTGTATACTGTCCTTCAAAACATCTCTTCTCCCTGACAAAAAAAAAGTTGTCCTCACCTCTTGAGAAGCTGGGGAGACTCCACCTTTACTTCTGGGGAGAGAGGTGATGCATTCCTGGTTGAATGAACACAAATTAAGGACTTCCTATATGTCAGACTCCTTTAAGTACTTTTACTACTTACTATCAGTGTCAAATTACATTACTTCTATATGGCCCCATATCCATGTCTATGAAATGAAGATAACGCTGCCTATCTCATAGAGTTAGGAGGATTGGGAAGATACTGGAAACCTCATAGCCTAGTGTTTCTCATACATTGCCTCTTATTATTTGCTTATTTACTTTGCTGTTCTACATAAATTTTAGAATCAGCTTATCCATAGCCACAAAATATTTTGCTAGTTTAATCTTCAAAAATCAATTAATCTTCCAACATCTTTTCACAACAACAACAAAAAACAACTCAACAAAATAGGAAAGAAGGGAACTTCTTCAACCTGATAGAGGATTTTTATGAAAAACCCACAGCCAATATCATACTTAATGGTGAAAGAAAGTGCTTTTCTCTAAAGTCAGGAACAAGGCAAGGATATCTGCTCTTCATACTTTTATTCAATATTGTACTAGATGACCTAGCCAGGGCAATTAGGCAAGAAAATGAAATAAAAGGTAATCAGATTGGAAAGGAAGAAGGAAAATGACTTTTATTCTCAGATGACATGATCTTGCATATAGGAAATTCTCAGGAATCCATAGAAAACTTTATTCAAACTAATGAAAAATGTCAGCAAGGTTTCAGGATATAAGATCAATACACAATATCAATTGTATTTGTATACTCTTTTCAATGCAATAGCATCAAAAATACTTAGGAATACATTTAATAAAATTGCAGGATTTGTACACTGAAAACTACAAAACATTTCTGAAAGAAATTAAAGAAGATCTAAATAAATAAAAATATATCCCATGTTCCTGGGTTGGAAGACTTAATATTGTAAAAATTACAATATTCCCCAAATTCATCTACAGATTCAGCACAATGCCTATTAAAATCCCAGCTGACTTTTTTAATAGAAATTGACAAACAGATCCTAAAATTCATATGGAAATGCAAGGAATCCAGAATAGTCAAAACAACCTTGAGAAACAGCAAATGTGGAGAACTCTCATTATGTGATGCCAATACTATAAACCTGCAGTTATCAAGACAATGTGGTAAAGACAGATACATATTTCAATGGAATAAACTACAGAAATCAACCCAAAACAGTGAACTAATTTTTAACAGAAGGGGAAGGACAATTTAGGAGCAAAAGGAAAGCCTTTTCAACAAATGGTGCTGAGACATTTAGACACCCGTAGACAAACAAACGACAACAGCGACAACAAAAACCACAGCTTAAAATGTCATATAATAACGCATATATGTGGAATCTAAAAAAATGGTATAGATGATCTTGTATGCAAAGCAGAAATAGAGGCACAGATGTAGAGAACAAAAACCACAGCTTAGATCTATAATTTATATCTAATGCAAAAATTAACTCAAAATAGATCATGTGCCTACACGTAAAGTGAAAGCTAGGATACTTCTACAAGAAAGCATAGGAGGAAATCTTTGGACTTTGGGTTGGGTAAAAACTTCACAGATATGATAGACAGCATGATCTATATTGATGAATTGAACTTTATCAAAATTAAGAACTTCTGCTCTTTGAAATAAGAGAATGAAGAGACAAGCCACAGCCTGGGAGAAAATATTTACAAATCACATATCTGATAACGGACTTGCAACCAGAATGTATAACAAACCCTCAAAACTCGATCATAAGAAAACAAACAACCCAATTAAAAATTGCCAAAACCTTTCAACAGACATTTCACCAAAGAAGATATACAAATGCCAAATAAGCACATTAAAAATTCTCTTTAATCATTTGGGAAATGCAAATTAAAACCACATTGAGATAGCACTGCATATCTATTAGGCTGTCTATACTTTAAAACACTGCCATAACAAGATTTGATGAGAATTTAGAGCAACTGAAACTCTCATACACTGATGGTGGAACAGTAAATGGTACAACCACTTTGGAAAACAAATCTGGAATTTTGTTAAGCATACAGCCACCATGTGATGCAGCCATTCCATTCCTAGGTATATTCCCAAGAGAAATAAAACATATGTCTATACAAAGATTTACAATGAATATTAATAGTTTAATTTATAACAGCCCAAAATAGGAAACAACCTCGTGGTATAATTTAAAATATATATGTATTTGGTCTGTCTCTGGTACCTGACACAGAGCTCCTAAAATCTTTGGAATTTCCTGAGTGTTAGGAGTGTCTTTTTTTATTCATAACAATATCTTTAGACTATACTTCACTTTATGCTAATGAGGTATCTCCTGGTGGAGCCCCTGGATGGCTTCAGGATGAGGGCTGGTCACCAGAAAGTCCAAGCACGTGATTAGAGGGTTAGAACTTTCAGCCCCACTCCTGGAGAAGGGGGGACTAGGGATTGAGTTCATTTGCCAATGGCCAATGATTTAATCAGTCATGTGTACATAATGAGACCTCCATTAAAACCCCTAAACAATGGGATTTGGAGAGCTTCTTGGTAGGTGAACACATGGATGTGCTGGGAGGGTGGCACTCCTAGAGAGGGCATGGAAGTTCTACACCCCTCTCCCCCCATTCCATGCCCTGTGCATCTCTACCATTTGACTTTCTGAGTTGTATCTTTTATAATAAACTGGTAATCATAAGCAAACTGCTTTCCTGTGTTCTGTGAGTCATTCTAGTAAATTATGGACACTGAGGAAGGGGTTGTGGGAAGCTCTAAATTTGTAGTCAGCCAGGCAGAAGTGTGGGTTTCCTTGGGACCCCACTTGTGGCCGGTGTCTGAAACGGGGACGGTCTTGTGGGATTGAGCCTTAGCCTGTTGGGTCTGTGCAAACTCTGGGTAGTTAGGATCAGAATTGCATTGAATTGTTGGACACCTGGTTGATATTGGAGAACTGGGGAACTTGTTATTGGTGTTGGAAAAAGACATCACAACCCCCCAAATCCATCAATAGATGAATAAACAAATTGTTGTATAAGCATCCAACAGAATAATACTGAGCAATAAAAACAAACAATTCATATAGGCTACTATTAGCAGAAGCTAGTGTGTATGAATCTCAAAGTAATTACACTGATTTAAAAAGCCAGACAAGAAGAAATACGTACGATATGAACCCATTTATATAAAAGTATAGAAAATGCAGTCTAATCTATAGTGGCAGAACGCAGATTGGTGTTTGCTTGGGAGCGGGGGGCAGAGGAAGGGATTATTAAGGGGCAAGCTGTCTTTTTTTGGGGGCAGTAGGTGATGGATATGTTCATTATATTGTGTTTGGTGATGGTTTCACAGCTATATGCATGTGTCAAATTTACCAAGTTACGCCTTTTAAATGTTGCAGTTTATTTTATGTCAATTATATCTTAATAAATCTGTTAAAACTTTTTAGATGACTGGAATAAATGTATTCAAATGGTTATCTCTGGGTGGTAGACTTGGGAGTTTTGTTTTTTCTTTATTCTTTATACTTTTATCTACTTTTAAAGTTTCCTCCAGCAAGCTTATATGGTAGAAAATGAAAGTCTACAGTAAAAAAAAAAAAAGCAAATGATATGAAAATATTATACAAGGCTAAGACAACATGATTAATTTTCCAGGAACATTGTGAGCTAAGTAGTCCTTTGTGGGCTCATCTGGGAACCCAATCACCATTTATAAGGAGGCTGCTGTGAAA
The DNA here is from genome assembly GCF_003031525.2 of Neophocaena asiaeorientalis asiaeorientalis. Taxonomy (NCBI): domain Eukaryota; kingdom Metazoa; phylum Chordata; class Mammalia; order Artiodactyla; family Phocoenidae; genus Neophocaena; species Neophocaena asiaeorientalis. The sequence continues at coordinate 1,692,530 of NW_020174096.1, read as the reverse complement.
AAATGTGCTCTCTGTTCCAGTGTTTTTAAATTGAACTTTGTGAACAGCTGTATTTTCTTTTTAACTCTCTAAGCAGCAGAATCCTTTGTTTCAGGTTTTGTCTACCAGAGTTTCTTTTATTTTCTTGTGGGTGCTTTTTCACAGTAGTATAAAATGGTTCCTTAAAAATTTAATTAAATTTAATGGCTCCTTAAACTAAATTTAATTAAAAAAATATTTCACGTGGAAAATGTAGTTGAGGACTGATGCCAGAGAAGTTTTCTGCTTGATCCACCAGGAACAGGTTTCAGTGCGGTTATGGTCAGAAACAAGACTATAAACATTGCACCTTGTTACTGCAAATGCCTGTCTCCTACTTCATGTGGCCCTGGTGACAGAACTACTTAGTGAATTGCTTTTTCTCCCCATACACAGTCTCCCTCAATTCCTAAACCCTCCGAAAAGTAAGCCTTAAGTTAGGCTCCCATTACAGGAGAGCAATTTTTAAAAAAATTTTATTGGACTATAGTTGATTCACAATGCTGTGTTAGTTTCAGGTGTACAGCAGAGTGGTTCAGTTATACATATACATATATTCATTCTTTTTCAGATTCTTTTCTCATATAGGTTATCACAGAATATTGAGGAGAGTTCCCTGTGCTATACAGTAGGTCCTTGTTGGTTATTTATCTTATACATAGTAGTGTGTGTATGTTAATCTCAAGCTCCTGATTCATCCCTCCCCCTACGCTTCCCCTTTGGTACCATAAGTTTGTTTTCGATATCTGTAAGTTGCAGGAGAGCTTCTGTCCCATCAGTAGTCTCTATCGAGTCTGTCCCACTGTTTTCATCAGACCTGAAGGAACACCTGCTTTCCAGCTAAGTTCTCACCCTGGGATCTTTTTGCAGGCAACGATGCACAAAGCAAAGAGCAGGCAGAAAATTTCTAAATTGTTTGGCCTCATGCTGATTCTTAGAGGAGGGAGAAAACCATCAAATCCAACTGAATTTAGACTTGCTGGAGCCTAAACAAAATCCTTTGGTCCCTTTGGAATAGAAAACTTAGGGAACACTAAGAAAGCTTCGTGTAGACATTACAGTGGCTTTTCAGAATCACAAAGATAAAACTAAATTTCCCACTATTTATTGCCTTGGAAACCTCACACACTCTCAAAGACACAACCTGATCACACCTTGGTCTAATGAGAAAAGCTCAACCCAGATAATCTTAAATATTTTCCTTTGACTACCCCAATAGGCTTCCTGTAGCGCTCATAAGGTTATGTTGAAATGTCTCACTTATTTCAAAGGGAAAGCTTATCTTTTTCTGCAATGAATCTGCCCCAGCATCTAGCAGAGTTCCTGACACATAGTAGACACTCAAAAAATTTATGTATGACTCATGCATACTGTTTTATCGACAAATTCCACATGACTAATAAAGTTTAAATAAATGCATTTTTTGAAAGGAATTGATGGAACAGTGTAAGAATAACCCACGACGTTTCTCATTATTTAATTTCACTCTTGTTGCTGTTACTGTTGCATGCGTCCAAAGAGAAGTACAGTACTTTGGTTGCATTAGGTTATACAATTTCATCATTCTGTTGCCCTGTCTCCCAAGACAGCTGACTCTCCAAGAAGTCTCTTGTTGGAAAATAATTTCTAAGTCATTGTACTCATTCAAGAAGGTCAAAGTTGGTGTCACTCAGCATTTTAGTTGCAAGAAACAGAAACCAACTCTAGCTAATTTAAGTAGAAAAGGAACTTATTAAAGGATATTGGTAGCTCACAGAATCGAATCTTGGGTCAGGGCAAAGAATCAGCCAAGTATAATGCTCAAAATGCCACAGCGAGCCTGTCCCAGGAAGACATCACTCTCCCTGGCACTGGGTCCAGATGCTGCAGACTACACAGCCAGCATCTCCGGTGTAGACCCTAGCAACTGCCTCTGAAACAGTTGCCACTGCCCCCTCCAGAGACAGAGTGGCCACTCCCCACCAGAATGGGTTGTGAGTCGTCTTGTTCCTTTGTGTCACCAGTTTCTAATTTTAAATCTAGGGCAGAAACCAAACTGAGGTCTGGGCCCTAGCTGCAAAGGTGTTGGGGCAATGATGACCAGGCATGCTTACTCTGGGAGTGAAAGGTCTCTGTCTCAAAGCCGAGGTCGTGGATGTCCCCTACAAGGCTGTTTTATCACTACTCTTTCAAGGAATAAGAGGTTGGAAAATATCTTTAATATACAGCTACTGAGGACTATCAAATACTGTCTTTGTGACAACGACATAAGAGAAAATCAGTGAAACTTAGAATGTGTATCAAGGCAAGCATCAGACAGTCATGTATAGAAATCAGTGGGTGGCAGTACACCTGAAACGAACATAATATAGTACAACTACATTTCCATAAAAAACAGACAAATGAAAAGCAATCAGTGGATGGATTTCAGGGAGTCTGTGAATGCTCGGCAATTTTATGCAAAATTAAGTGCATTTCAAAGGCATGCATTGTGCAACAAGCTTGAGAACCTAGATCCAGATTATAGTCAAAACCCATCACTTTGTATGCTAGACCAGTAAACTGAGGTGCAGAGAGTGGGTGCACAATTCAAGGATGCACAGCGCTAGCAGAATAAGGACTGGAATTCGTGCCTTAAAAATTCGTCTGAGAAACATCCTCCAAGTACAAAGCATAGCTTATGGTCATAGACACACCTGTCTTAGAACAACCATGTCAGTTTGTGCCAAAGCTACTACATGTTTTATGTAAAGAGAGAAACCTGTTCCCAGGTTTCAATTTCAGCTTTGCTTTTCATTAGGGTGTCTTATACTGATGTAAATCTTACTCGCTTTCCTTGCATCCCCTAACAGTGACCTAGTCACATCACCTGCAAGAAACTGGGAGGGGTCCGAAGCCCCAGGTCAGGCCACCCCAGCTACGGGGTGTAGTAAATTCACAGCAACTGGAGAAAAATAAAGTTAGATTCCTACCTCATTTTTTACACCAAAATAAGTTGGGGGAATAGCCTCTTAATTATATATATTGATATAGAAATAAAGCTGCGTTACATTTTTTTTAACCCAGTTACGCTAAAAGGATTGCCTGCCATACTTCTCACAATGCACCAGAAGGGTAGGGGAAAATGTTCAGTGCTTTGGAACAGAGGAAACAAATTTCAAAGCACTAAGGGGCTGACTTGACCGATTTATGGATCGATCAGGAACATAATTAAGGCATGGTGTCATGATTTTATTAGGATTCTTTTCTTAGTTAGTGAACACAATGGTGTATCTTGCAGTTGATGGTGTCTTAAAAAGAGAGCATATGTATTTGCTTGTGTGTGCGTACCCTCTCTCTGGAAGGACACACAAGAACCTACAGCAGTGGCCACCTCTGGGGGAGCAGCCCTGGGCGGCTAGGGGAACAGTATGTTTAAACCCTTTTATATCCTTTGGATTTTTAAATCTGATACAAGTATTATCTATTCATAACTTAATACAAATAATAATTTAACATAAGAAGATGGTAGCTCTTTATGTGCTAATGTGGAATGAAACCCAAGCTATAGTGTTAAATTTAAAAAGGTAAAATAAGTAAGTGCATAAAGCAGGCAGCACTTCTTAGCTCCACTCTGTTTTGCTGTGCAGGAATGCAGACCCAGTGTTCCCACATCTTCTAATTTTTTAAGAGAAGCTTGAAATCTTGATTTCGTGTAAAATTTCCTGATTTTTAAGGTTGACAAGCAATTCAAAGTCTCTCAAACGTGATTAGGATGATAAAACCCATCTGTGAGTGGGCTGGGGTGCATGGACTGTCACTTGGGGACCTCCGTGTTGCTCCTGAAGGTGGCCCTGCCACATGTAATTCTGCCAGTTGTTCTGGGGCACCTGCTGTGAGGTGAGTGCCCTTCTCAGTGAGCCATGGGGCCTGGCACAGAGCTCTGTGCTCCAGGAGGAAGGGGCATAGAGGTGCTATCCACTTACCTAGGACTGCACCAAAGTCACCAGGTTTGCCTACAGAGGGCACCTTTTCTTAATCCAAGCCAAGGTGGCCTTTAGGTTAGTAATGGCCCAGCCTGATGCAGAAGAGATCAGTGACTAGTTTTTTAAGATGAAACTCAAACCCAGATCTGTTTTTTTTTTTTTTTTTCTGCCATAAAACAGATGAGTTCTTGCCTTCTTGGCTCATGAACTGTGTGAGGTGAAGGATTTACTAGCTCAGAGGGCCAAGTGGAATCCACCCACATGGCTGCACAGGACTCTCAAGTCTTGTGACCGTCTTGGTTCTTTTGGGGCTCACCAAGACAGACATGGCAGGTTGACCCAGACAGACACGGCAGATTGTCAAGGAGACAGTTCTTTTTGCTTTGTTTGGTGAAAAAAAAAAAAAAAATCATCTGTCAGAGCTTTTGTGTTTATTCCTTCTTCTCTGTAGATGAACACATAGCCCTTGGCCGTCAGCGATACCTGCTCACCTCCACACAAAACAATACATTTCATCGAAGCCAAAGGAAAACAATTTAAATCAGTAGGAGTGTTTGTTGTCCTGAGAATTAACTGAGATAATGCATTCAAAGTGTTTAGCACAATGTCCGGCGCTGTGAACTCCCTGTACATCATCACTTATTTTTTTAAAATAAATTGAGGTGTAGGATGAACATATAAAGTCCTAAAAGCCTTCACACCTTATCAAGTTAGAAGTGAAACATCTTTTGCAGTAGGTTATCAAAGCCCTAGGCAGCCACCCTAAACTCCCTCATAACACTGGCCATTGTAAGTTATGAATTCACTTAAATTTGGAGGCTTCCGTCTAAACATCCCCTGTCAGCACTAGACAGCAGGAGAGGAGGTCAAGGGAAAATGAGGGACAAAAAGTCATTCCTGCTCGTTGGCTTTTTTCGTCTGTATTAAATAATGTCAACTCTAAGTATCGCCCAGATTGCTAAGAAATTGGCTGTTGTGTAAGCTGGGACACTGACTCTGATTTGTAACAAAGCAATGCACAGATTTTCCCATACTGCCCGTCCCTGGACCCACGGCATTGACAGACCTAAACCCAATCTGCAGTATAGTAATGGTTTCAAGTCTAGGTCTGTTTCTTCTTATGAAAATAGTGATGATTAAAACAATGATGGTGATGATAGTACCTACTTCATAGGGTGGTTTTAAGAATTAAGTGAGGCAACATCTCTAAAGTGTTTGGCACGGAGCCTGGCACGCAGAGGTGTTCAGTTAGACTCATGGTGATTAGGCACCGGAAGAAGGACTATGAAACTTCCCTCGTTCATCACAGCTTATCAAGTGCCTTCTGTCTCTCTGTGCTAGGCTCTGTGCTGGAGGCATGCTCACAGTCAGGGAGGTTGGGCCCTCAAGTAGTTCACAGTCTCAGAGAACAGGAATTCAGGATAGGATGAGAGACAGAGGACACAATTGCAGCTCAATGAGCAGGCACCCAGAAGCCGGGGAGTGTGTCTGGCCTGTGGGGACTTTGCGTTTTGCACAGCCTACTTCCATCTTCTTGTTGCCTGTACTGTAGTTTGAACGCTGTCTTCCGCGTGGAGACAAGTGGGTCAGTTTTGGGGTAATTTTGACAAAGCCATGACTCACAGAATAAAAGAAATCCTAAGCTCACCTAATTTATTCGTTGTGCCAGCCTTCAAGGTCATGCTCAAATAATCCAAGGTCTCCATGTCTTCCTTTTTCTATGCAGGACCTTTAGTGGAAGAGACTCACCAGTCTCTCTGGAAAGACCCCTGTTTAAGAGTTTTCCAATCAAGGCTGCTTTCTCATATAGGCCTTTATTTTCTTGCAGTAAATCAAGCAATTTTTCTCTTAATGAAGGGAGCCAGGCAGAATTTCTGGACCACGGGTGGCTCACTGCTCTTTCCTCTCCTGCTGATATCCGTCCTCAAGAGTAACTCTTGGCCATATTCTGGTTTCTCATTGAAGGAGGCATTGGAAGGCCATTCTGTTGCATTCCTCGGGGAGGATATCCAGCAAAAGGCCTTCCCAAGAATTTATGGATAAAGCTTAATTAAACTGGAAACACTCTAACATCGTTCAAGAAGTTTTAGTTACTTTCCATTATCTGGATTCAAATATAGAGTATGACTTTCTTGCTTTTTACAATGGTTTCTATGGCATAATTAGGGCAACACCCACAGGGGTCAAGGGTCACAAGGTTAAGGAAACCCCCCACTCACCTGTCTCTACCTCAGCCGGGGAGCTCATTTCATTTCAGCCAACATAAATTGGGTACCTCCTGTGTTCCCAATGCCGGTGACTATTTGAAAGATCATAGAGTTCTGTAGGTCAGCAGATACCACTTAGCACACTTAAACCTTTAAAATCCATGGGCATGTTCATTTGCTAAACATAAATTATTCAGTTCAGACTTAAATTAGCTTAGAAATGGAAAAGACCTTCAGAATTCTTTAGTACTCGGTGATGGATCACTTCTCCAGAATTCCTAACACATGACTATTCCACTTGAGTGTCCATACCTCTTGGGAGGGGGAAATCTCTCCTTCCAATGGACATTGTTCCACCTGCCACCCAGGGTTTTTTTTTTTTAATAAGAGTGAAACAAAGTATTACAAATAAGGAAGCTAGCACACAGAATGTCCTCAACTAAATAACTCTTTTTCTGCTAGGTTGGAAAGTTCTTCCCTTAACTGATCTTAATACAGCCTCTTAATACAACCGATCTGAGTCTCTTCTACTCGTATTGGTTCTCGTTTCAGCTTCTGAGTCAACATGAGACAAGCTTCGTCCTCCACATGACAGCCCTGGTAGCATTTGAAGCAAGCTACTTTCAGTACAGCCTTCTTTTCAGTTACTCTAGCCATCACCTGCTTTTTTTCTTCAAGCGCTTTTCACAGTCTGAAGTTGTTTTGCTCATGTATTTGCTCATCCCTTTATTTTTGACCATAACATAAGCTCTTTGAGGCCAGGAATCTTGTCTGTCTTATTCATTACTGAATCTTTTGTACCTAGAACTGTGACTAGCAAGCCCTCAACAAATACGTGTTGATTATTAGTTAAGTGAGTCAGTGAACAAACCTAAAACCAGTCTTTCACCCACTCAGTTTCTTTGGCTCAGGTAACGAAGTAGCTCTGTCCTACAGACAGCAGTGAAAAATGAAGAAGCTAAATTAGAGCAAGGAACATCTACTAGCCACTTCCTTCTCCTACTCCTTTGAATGCAGTGTGGTAGTGCGAGAAGAGAAAAAACGCTGCCAGGACCAGGATTCTCATGTGATACTTGCTGACATCTTATCGTGTGGCCTTGAAAAAGACTCTCAACTTTTTGGAGCTTCAGTTTCTCATATAGAAAACCCAGAAGGCAGATAATTTGATCCTGAAGGTGCCTTGGGGCTCAGAAATTCTCTCAGTGGAAATACAAATGCCAAAAAAGAAGCCCCACGTGGTTCAAATGCACTTAAGATCTGATCATCCTCCATTAGCAAAGGGTCAGTGGTACCCAAACTTCTATGTGCATCTGGATCACCTAGGAGGTATCTGATTAAATCAACTCTATTGAGGTTCAATTTATATGCAAGTAAGTGCACACAATTTGAAGTGTACACTTAGAAGAGTTTTGACAAATATATACTCCTATATAACTACCAGTCAACAAAAATACAGAACATTACCATCATACTGGAAAGTTCCCTCATGCCCCATTGCAGTCAGTCCACCGTTTAACCCTCTGCCCTATGCAATCACCAATCTCATTGCTATCACCACAGATTAGTTGTGTTTATTCTAGAACTTCATATATATAATATATAATCACATATATAATAAATATATATACATTATCACAATGACACAGTGTTTACTCTTCTGTGTTTGGCTTCTTTTGCTTAGAATATTGTTGTTGAGATTTCATCCATGTTGTTTCTTATGTCAGTGGTTTGTTTTGTTTATAAAGCTGAGTAATTGTCCGCTCTAGAATGCTTCTTAAATGTAAACTTCCGGACTCCACTGACACTCTTGACATTAGGATCTCTGAAGTTGAAGTCCAGAAATCTCTGTGTTTAACATGCCCTAGAAGGAATCCTTATGCAGAAGCTGGGTTTAGAAACCTTTTAATTAGGGGATTTTCCCCTTCAAGTTCACATAGTTTCCACAATGCAACCGTTCCTTGGCTGAGAGTAAATTGGTCACAGGTTCTGTGCATGTCTGAGAACTCTCCTTCCTGTTGGACTGTCTCAGCCAGATCTGTGGCCTTCCACAGCTCACGAAGTTCCTGGTGCCTGTAACAAATCCCAGAGAGTAGCTCTGCAAATATTCTTTCAGCTCTAAGGCACCTGTAAATTGAGTTATGAGTCTCGGTGTCCACAGGTAAGTCTATAATCTTAATCTATAAACGCTCACCCCTGTCACAGAGAAGCAGAGGTGCTGTGAGCAGCCTTTCATTTCAGCCCAGCTGCTGGAATTACTCATGACAGTTTTATGAGTCGTTTTACGTCTGGTAAAGTTTTTTCCTTTTTTTTTTCCCTTAACAATGAGGGACACATTCTTTGACCATAGCACACAAATGCCACCTTCAGGAAGGAAATATAACATTCTTGTTAGGCCACAGGGACCCAGTTTCTTTTCTTGTATGAGAACTTGCAAAAAAGTCTTAACATCAATATACAGTTTATGTTTTTATAAAACTTCATTCCAGATCTTAAAGAGATAGACTTTATTTTTCAGGGCAGCTTTAGGTTCACGGAAAAGTTAAGAAGGAGGTACAGCGATTTCCCATCTATTCTCTCCTGTATAGGTACAACAGGCCACACCAGACAGAGGGGCACATTTGTTAGAGTAGATGAGCCTACATCATTATCTCCCACACTCCAAAGTTTAGATTAGGTTTCAAATGAAGAATGGCATGTATTCACCATTGTAGTATCATATATCGTACAGAGTAGTTTCACTGCCCCTAGAAATCCTCTGTGCTCTGTCTATTTACCCTTTTCTCCCCTTGAACCCTTGCCAAACACTGATGCTTTGACAATTTCTATAGTTTACAGAAAGTCACATGTTTGAATTATACAGTATATAGTGTTTTAAGATTGACTTCTTCTTTTTTTTTTTTTTTTGCAGTACGCGGGCTTCTCACTGCTGTGGCCTCTCCCGTTGTGGAGCACAGGCTCCGGATGCACAGGCTCAGCGGCCATGGCTCACGGGCCCAGCCGCTCCGCGGTATGTGGGATCTTCCCAGACCGGGGCACGAACCCGTGTCCCCTGCATCGGCAGGTGGACTCTCAACCACGGCGCCACCAGGGAAGCCCTAAGATTGACTTCTTTGACTTAGTAATATGAATTGAAGGTTCCTTCATATCTTTTCATGGCCTGATAGCCCACTTCTTTTTAGTGCTGAATATTCCATTGTCTGGATGTACCACAGTTTATATATCCATTCATCTACTGAAGGGCATCTTTGTTGCTTCCAAGTTTTGGCTATTATAAATAAAGCTGCTATAAACATCAGTGTGTAGGTTTCCTGTGTGAACATAAGTTTTCAACTCCTTTGGATAGTAATACCAGGGGGCATGATTGCTGGATCATGTGGTAAGAGTATGTTTAGTTTTGGAATAAACCGTCAAACTGTCTTTTTTTTTCTTTCTTTTTGGTAACAGCTTTATTGAGATATAGTTCACAGAATATTCAATTCATCCATTTAAAGTATATAATTCAATAGTTTTTAGTAAATTCACCAAGTTATATAATCATCACCACAATCAATTTTAGAACACTTTCCTCACCCCCTAAAGAAACGCTGTACCTCTTAGCCATCAAGTCCTTAACTAATCTCCTTTTTGTCTCAGTAGATTTTCACATTCTGGATATTTCATGTAAATGGAATCCTATAATATGCAATCTTTTGTAACTGATTTCTTTCGCTTAGCTTAATGTTTTCAAGGTTCATCCATGTTTATTCCATTGTTTTTTGTGGGCAAATGGTGGAACCAATGTCTTTAAATTTGTGACATATCCGTACAATATGATGTATCCATTAAATGGAATATTATTTGGCTACAAAAAGCAATGGAATATTGATACAAACTGTCTTTTAAAGTAGCTGTACCGGGCTTTCCTGGTGGCGCAGTGGTTGAGAGTCCGCCTGCCCGTGCCCCGGTCCGGGAGGATCCCACATGCCGCGGAGCAGCTGGGCCCGTGAGCCGTGGCCGCTGAGCCTGCGCGTCCGGAGCCTGTGCTCTGCAGCGGGAGAGGCCACAACAGTGAGAGGCCCGCGTACCGCAGAGTATGAAAAGAATGGTCATGGAGCTTAGATGGACCCATGTGGAGGGGTAAGTATCTCCTTAAGACGTGTTTGTTCATTATTTTATTTTCTATAATGATAAAGGAGGGGATTTTTACACTTTTATGGAACAAAGAGAACCATGGTTTAGTTTCACAAGTTTATGTTGCTCGTTATAAGTAATTGCAACTATCAGAGATATGATAGACTGATTAACAACCCCCCACACCCCTTAGGGATGTTGGGATACAGCATGTCCTTTCCCAATTCCCCTCCTACATTTTTGGAAAGCACTGAGAGAACTAGGCTGGCTGGAGCAGGAGCTGCTGCATTTGTAGGTAGGCTGAAGGTGGATGCACATCGATAATATCTGGCTTCTGTTATTTGAGTCTTTCTCTGATCCACTCCCTGAAAATAAGGGGTTATTCACCCAAAGAATGAAAGCCCATTTACTATTGTTGTCAAGACAAAATTCGTTGCTATATTCATAGGAAAATGCTTAGTATATCAAATATGTGTAACTTTGGATTTTCTGCTACTTTCAGTTGAGCCCCAGTTCTCTATTTCTTTGATAACTAGAAATTTCCTGCATGTGTGGCTTATCATTACCAGGTTTTAGTGTTAGTGAGGAGCTTGCATCATGGAGCCCTGTGGTATTAATGCTAGAGGTTGCCTCTGTAACCCTCTGAGGAGAAAGATGGTAGAATGCAAATGTTACTGGTGCTCTCTGGGGTCACAGGACGCAGGGCTACTATTGATCATCTCCCTAGTTCTTATCCTGTTCTGGGGAAGTTTAACTGTCACAGTAGTCATTACAAAAGCTATAAAACGGTCTCAATGTCCACTTTCTAAAACTTCAAAAAAGGCACAACTGTATTTCTCTTTTTCTCTCTTCATAGTGCTGACCACTTACAAAATCTCCCACTTAGAGGGCTTCCATGGTGGCGCAGTGGTTGAGAGTCCGCCTGCCGATGCAGGGGACACGGGTTCGTGCCCCGGTCTGGGAAGATCCCACGTGCCGCGGAGTGGCTGGGCCCGTGAGCCATGGTCGCTGAGCCTGCGCATCCGGAGCCTGTGCTCCACAACGGGAGAGGCCACAACAGTGAGAGGCCCACATACCGCAAAAAAAAAAAAAAAAAAAAAAAAATCTCCCACTTAGAAAGCTAGTAGTCTATGTTCTCTTGAAGAGCTTTCTTGATTAATATGGCTGAAGGCTTCCATTCTCTAATATATTCAAGGGTGTTTATTTAATACTCACTTTGCAAAAAGTCCATCCTTGGGGATGGGGATACAGTGGAGAGCAAAACAGCTAGTCACTGCTCTCAGGGTATTTAGAGCCCAGTAGGCAAGGCAAAAAATAAACCATAGCTGAAATGCAGTGAGCGCTCACATGGGAAGATTACAAGGGGGGTATAGCAAAAGGATCTAACCTCGTTGGATGGATAAATTAAAAATTAGGCAGACAATGGCAGAGGAAGACTGCTTCAGGAAGAGGGAAAGCCTGGGCAAAGCACCGGTATTGCTGGAGCAGAGAGTGGTGGAGAGATTGGTCGGGGGGGTATAAACAGAGGCAGAGGCAGAGGCAGGTGTCTGACCATGATGGTCCTAGAAACTTCTCTTAAGGAGTGTGAATTTTATCAAAAGTACAACGGGAAACCATTGAAGAATTTAAAGCGGAGGAGCAAAAAGTGCATATTGGAAAAAAGCACCTTGTACCCCATACTGAAATAGAGGTACAGACAAAGGCTTGTTTACAAATGCTAAGCAACAGGAACCCTCTAACTTTGCCCCCACTTCTGCCACATATTCATGTATTCACCTACTAGCATTATTTTTCATTTTGGGTAAGGATGTAATATGGCAAAAAAATCAAAAATAGTCCTGGTACTTTGGATTCTCTAGGATTCAGAGATTTCCATGAGCCAGGATGTTTGAGGATAAGACTGACACTTCAGAATAATGAAGGAAATTGTTTTAATAGTGTCCAGATGAGAAAAGGTGAAAGGAGACAGTCAAGATGTTGACAATGGTTACCTCTATTACGAGTGATTTTATGATTTATATATTCCAGTAGTCTCCAAATCTCTGTCTTTATTTTATAACCTGAGAAAACATTATTTTTAAGTTAGAGTGTAATAATAAATTTAAACTTTCCAGAACTTTTCTCCTTTCTTTTATTCTTTTATCATCCTTCCATCTTTGCATATCCTGAAGGTCACAGAGAGAATGTTTTGGTTCACTGTTCATTATTCAGGACCTTGGGACCCTGGAAGAAAAGTCCTGGGAGGTCAGACTGACACAGAGGTGATAAATACCACTTCATTGATTTTTATAGCTGCTGCATTCCTTTCAGCCTCTTCTTGCCCCAAGCAGCATCAATAATAGATTTCATGTCTTCTTCCGAATTTAATGTTCCGCTCCAGTCTGTCGTTGAAGCAGGCTCAACAGCTAACACGGCTTTTCTCCTGAAATCCTAGTCCTGAAATATCTCCGGAAAGATACTCAGTGGTGAGGCTGTCATCAGATGTGCAGCTTAATAGAATGACTTGGTCAAGGCCTTATGTGAGACTAGTGATGGACTCTCATTTTAACAAAGAGGAAACTAAAATCCAGAAATGTTAAGCAACTTGACCAAGGTCATGCAGCTAGTTAGTGGCAGAACTGGGACTAGATTTAAATTTAAATTTTCCTGTTCCTGGAATATGGTTCACTCTGTCCCACTGCCTGCCCTTGAATGGTGTCAGCCTGGGCAGAAGGTGGTGGGAGGGAAGGAGATGGCTGCATAGTGAGCTCATAGCAGGCACAGAGGGGATTAGGGGAGTGTAAGGTGGAGGATGGGAATCAACAGGGGAGGAAAACAGGGGGTGTGCCAACCTCAGGGCAAGACTCACACAATCCAGTCTACTCCAAATCAGGCTGGCAAACGTCTTTGATTGGTCCATCTGGCTGAGTTCTCCAAGCTGTTCTCCCTGAACTATGCCCAGCTGGCAGAATGAAAATCATTTGAAAACTATCCGGAAATTGCTACTCACCAGGGAGCATCTGTGAAAAATACTGGCCGCAAATGAGCTGGCAGGAATCGGTGACTGCCAGGTCACCATGCCACGGCATGTTTTTATGAAGGGGTTCAGAGTTATTTCTCAGATGGGCTGCTCAGCCGCTGTAAGTGGTTGGGCCTTGTGGTCTTTTTTTGCAGTGTTTCTTGTGATGCAGGAGATGTGTTCTAGAAAAGCTATGGGTAAATCAGAGTTTCATACCTGGGATCATATTTTTCAAGTGCACTTGTGAATATTCCTGTGGTGACCAAACTGAAAGATTTTTCATAAAGAATTTGCTGTTTCATAAATCTGGATTTCTTAATGCAGAATTCATCCAGGGTCATTACGGTGAAGAAATTCTAGGGTACTGAGACGTAATCTGTATTTTTGTACAATTGTTGCCAGGAATGGTAACTAAGAGGCAAAGACAGACCGTCTTCTCGGTAGACTGGGATCCTGGGATTTGGCCTACCACATTGACAATTTGTCCAGCCTCTGAGCCCAATGGCTCCTTAAGAAATCACAGCTAGAAAAACCTAACCCAACATTTTAGCTCATCCCTTCCTATCCCAGGTTATTCCCAACATCCTTGAGTGATTTTTCTTGTCTCCTATACCCTTGTCCTTCTTCAACATACTGTTGTTCTCCTCAAGATGTCATGTAAATATTTTGGTTTGAGCTCAGAGTCCAGGCTCTTTGATCTCATCTGGGAATGAGACCATTTGCTGATCCCTATTGACTTTTCACCTGCTGGGGAGAATCAAGCAGTTCACCAGAAACGGGTGCTCTGAGTTTTTATAAAACAGTTGAAATTAAGAGAATAAAATGCTTGCTTACCATTTGTATTAGTCAGGGTTCTCTAGAGAAACAGAACCAATAGGGTATATATGTGTACATATATATATATATACATATATGGAGATTATTAGAAGAATTGGCTCATGCAGTTATGGAGGCTGAGATGTCCCACAATCTGCTATCTGCAAGCAGGAGACCCAAGAAAGCCTGTGGAGTGTTAGAATTTAGTCAAAACCCAAAGGTCTGAGAACCAGGGGAGCCGATGGTGTAAGTCTGGGCTGGAGTCCAAAGGCCCAAGAACCAGGAGTGCTGATGTCCAAGGGTAGAGAAGATGGGTGTCCCAGCTCAAGCAGAGACAGCATATTTGCTCTTCCTCCACCTTTCTGTTCTGTTCAGGTCCTCAGCGGATTGGATGATGCCCGCCTGCATTGGTGAGGGCGATATTTGTAACTCAGTCTACTGATTCAAATAGTAATCTCTTCTGAAAACACCCCGACAGACACACCCAGAAATGTTTTACCAGCTCTCTACATCCCTTAGCCCGGTCGGGCTGACACATAAAATTAACCGTTTTATATCATCCAAATCAAATACACAAACTATCCTGTTCATGAACTTCTATCCCCTTGGTGGCCTGTCTGGTGGCTTCTGTCTATTTTAAACACATGCAAGACCCTATAGACTGAACAGAATGAAAACACAGTGATGGAAATGACCTCGCAAACTGTAAGACCCCATTTTATAGAAGATGAAAATGTCCCAGATAGGTCACACAATGGCTCATAGAAAAGAATGCCTAAGAATTCAGGACACGATTTCTTCAAAGGCGTTTGCTTTGTGGGTTCCTTTTCCCTACACTTGACCTTTCAGCCTCACTAAGTACAAAGGCTCTACCAGAGAGAGAATTGAGAGTCGGGGTGATGAGAAAGAGCCTTAGGGTAGCTGAGAGATATGAGAGAGAAAGAACAATGGGAAAGAGGACTTTAAATATTGCTGGGTGACAGGATTTGAATCTCTCTTAATTTCTCTAAAAAACACAACTGAAAATGGAATTTCTTTTCATTACTTTTGATTCACGGACTGTGTGTGTGTGTGTGTTTTTAAATGCATCTAAGTATCACATGAGCCATAAAGAACTTTAGGGTTTATGCAATTTAGGTAAAATTCCTTTCCTTTTAGTAACCTCTTTTAGTAAAAGAGGTTAGGAGTGGAGATGGAAAGTTGTTTTATATTTCAGAAATCCTTAAGATTTCACAAAGCCTCAGTGAAAACTCCACAGGAGACACCGAGTTTGGTAGAAACCCCTTTGTCCCTTGTCAATCCAGTACCCAGATGGGTCCAAACTAACACTAGGATCCCATCTGCCATCCAGTCCATCTGCTGGTGCAGGTGCCCACTTATACTGCTAGGTCAGCCCCGCTAACCATAGGATTCCATTTTTTTACCATGTTTTTTATGTGATTGCTGCTAAATTCTCTTGGCAGATGCCTCTGCTTTTCTTATGTTATATAAATATTGACAATCCCACTTAGAAAAATATTCCTTATTTAAATGGACAGACTTTGGCTGCCATCCACCAACATGGATTGCACTAAAAGGCAACCTCCTTGTGACTTCGACACAGCCCTGCTTTCATCTGAAGCTCCCAAGCTGGGGTATGTATTAGAATCACTGAAGGAGGGAGTGCTCATTAACAAGCAAGGAGTCCAGGTCTCATCCTAGGAATTCTAATCTAGGAGCTCTGGAGTGGCCCAGGGATCTGCACTTTAACATGGACCTCCAGTGATTCTGATGGTGGTTTGAGAGACCACACTTTGAAACCGATAAAGGTACTTTCCATAGAGCCCACTCAGTGGCATCCTGTGAGTCACAAGCCCCCTCTAGGCCTGCACCCAGTGGTCACTAGCGTAAGTGACATTCACAGGGGAACAAGCAAGGGCCAATGGATTTCACTGCCGTGTTTTGATGCATAAAAGAATGCCAGGAAAGCGTCTCATTTGACTCTACTTGTTAGGAGTGCAAGAGCCTTCTAGCTAGATAAGGCAAAGGATCCGTGACTGAAAGGTTAAGATCAGGCTTCTTTTCTGCTTCTTGCAAGTGATTTGGTCATTTTGGCATGGAAGAAGAACTGCTTGGTCGGGGGGAGACACATAGTGACCGTCTTCATAAGCTAAGGGCTCATTTGGTGGAAGGGGGGTTTACAGTTTTCCTGTGTGGCTCCAGAGAAGAACCAGAGCAGTAAGTCAAGCTGTAGGGAAGTAGAGTTTAGTTCAATGAAAGGAAGTTAATAATTAGGAGTCTTGGCAGAAGATCTAAAGAGACATTTCTCCCAAGAAGATGTACAGATGGCCAAAAAACACATGAAAGGATGCTCAACATCACTGATCATTAGAGAAACGCAAATCAAAAGTACAATGAGGTATCACCTCACGCCAGTCAGAATGGCCATCATCAAAAAATCTACAAACAATAAATGCTGGAGAGGGTGTGGAGAAAAGGGAACCCTCTTGCACTGTTGGTGGGAATGTAAATTGATACAAGCACTATGGAGAACAGTACGGAGGTTCCTTAAAAAACTAAAAATAGAACTACCATACGACCCAGCAATCCCACTACTGGGCATATACCCAGAGAAAACCATAATTCAAAGAGAGTCATGGACCACAATGTCCATTGCAGCACTATTTACAATAGCCAGGACATGGAAGCAACCTAAGTGTCCAACGATAGATGGATGGGTAAAGAAGATGTGGTGCATGTATACAATGGAATATTACTCAGCCATAAAAAGAAACAAAACTGAGTTATTTGTAATGAGGTGGATGGACCTAGAGTCTGTCATACAGAGTGAAGTAAGTCAGAAAGGGAAAAACAAATACTGTATGCTAATACAAATATATGGAATCTAAAAAAATAAAAAAAGGTTCTGAAGAACCTAGGGGCAGGACAAGACTAAAGGTGCAGACATAGAGAATGGACTTGAGGACACAGGGAGGGGGAAGGGTAAACTGGGACGAAGTGAGAGAGTAAAATTGACACATATACACTACCAAATGTAAAGTAGATAGCTAGTGGGAAGCAGCTGCATAGCACAGGGAGATCAGCTCGGTGCTTTGTGACTACCTAGAGGGGTGGGGTAGGGAGGGTGGGAGGGAGATGCAAGAGGGAGGGGTTATGTGGATATAAGTATACGTATAGCTGGTTCACTTTGTTATACAGCAGAAACTAACACAACACTGTAAAGCAATTATACTCCAATAAAGATGGTAAAATATAATTGGGGGTCTTGAGAATAAAGTGAGCTTCCTTGCGCGGTGGTGAGCACTGAACCATCTGAGCACCATGATGAAGAGTCTGTGTTAATTAATCAATTAGTTTATGTGCCCTACATTTATCAACACATTGTGGCATAGTACGAAGAGTCTGGGACTTGGAGTCAAGCCTAAGTTCAAATCCTGAATCCCTTACCTACTGTGTGACCTTGGAATGTAATTTAACTTTCACAGGGTTAATGTGAAAAGCAGATGGCACATATCCCTTGCCAGGCACAGAGTAGGCGCTCATATGTGTTTGCTCCCTGCCCCTTTCTTTTGTGTCTGTCATTGTTTTAGGTATTAGGAAAACAAGGATGAGTAAGATCCTCGTCTCCCTTCCAGGAATTCCTCAACTAATAGTGGGAGACAACCAGAAACAAAAACATGGTACAAAATTGTACCTGCCGTAATAGAGAGCGACGTGCAAAGGCTAATGTAGGCCCAGAGTGGGGAGGCGTTTCCAGCTGTTTGCAGGAGTTGATGTTTCTTATCAACCCAGGCTCTTGTTGCTGTCATTTGAATTCTACTGGACACGGAGAGTAGCTTTCCATCTTGGAATAACTCCTCCACACTGGGAAATGCTAAGGGGCAAAGAGATATTTGCTATAAAGCAAAGGTCAAATTCCCCTAGTTCTTTGTTTTTTTGAATCCATTCATCCAGCAAAAGTTGTTTTGAGCCCCAACCAATCCTAGGTGAGGGGCTGGCAGCTGGGGTTGTAGAGTTAATAGGCACAGTCCTTGACCACATGAGGTTCACAGTCTGTCTGCGGAGACAGGTAGAGATGGTTAAATACACTCCCCGTGACCTCGATATCCCTTTCAACCGACAGCGTCTTCTCTCACTTTTCCACATTACAGTTCTGTTTATCCTCGGACAGTAAAACTGCTTTTAGCCAACATGGCACTTCTTTCCCTAACGACTCTGAACTCACAATAGACATTTTTTTTCAAATTTTAATTCAAAAATTTCATACTTGGAACTTTAGTGATATTCAAACTCTTTTGGTCACACATTTTTATCAGTAAGGAATTTTTTTATTAGTAATTTTGAACCTACATTTATATAAATTATACACAAGTAGGACCATTATTAACTATTTTCTCAAGATGCAATCTACACGACCGGCAAAGCCACCACTAATGATAATGTTTACAGATCCATATATTAAATCATCCTGAAAATTTCAACTTTGGGGGATCCAATTTACTATCAGTTGTGACGAAATAGTCACTTTTCTTCTTGTATTGTTGCTGAAGGGATCACATTAAGAGTAACTGGACCGGGCCTCCCTGGTGGCACAGTGGTTAAGAATCAGCCTGCCCAATGTAGGGGACACGGGTTCGAGCCCTGGTCCGGGAATATCCCACTGCTGCGGAGCAATTAAGCCCTAGCACCACAACTACTGAGCCAGCGCTCTAGAGACCTTGAGCCACAACTACTGAGCCCGCGTGCCTAGAGCCCGTGCTCCACAACAAGATAAGCCACCGCAATGAGAAGCCTGTGCGCCACACGAAGAGCAGCTCCTGCTTGACGCAACTAGAGAAAGCCCACGTGCAGCAACAAAAACCCAATGCAGCCAAAAATAAAATAAAACATAAATAAATTTATATATAAAAAAAAGAGTAACTGGACCTCTGCCATTGTAGTTGTATAGGTTTTTGAATTTGCATGTTGCAAACATTATCTTCAACCCAGAGCTCATGTGGAACTCCATTTTGTGAGGGGCAGTTTAGTTAAAACTAGATAATGTCATCAATGAGGCCACCTAACTGGGCACACAAAAACTGTGAATGCCTCAGTGCTGGAAAGCAGAGGAAGGAGAAGGGGTGGCTGTCAATCCTACTGCTTTGTAGAACGTCCTCACTTCCCAAGGGCATCTCACGTCCCTCAGATGAACTCGACCTTCGAACAAACAGACAGAATGCAGGCACTTTCTTTTTCAACTTTCTGCTTTCTATTGGATAGTCTTGTGCTTCCTTGGAGTGTATACCAAGCACTTGGCGGTCACTCAGACTTGACAGCCAATTCTCCAGCCCGTTCTGAGTACGTGAATAGCTCCACCAGCTGACTGTGTTGGACAGTTGCTCCTTTCCTGGAGCTCAGACTTTTTTCTAATGTTCCTGATATAGAAGCATTTCAATGAACAACTGAGGATTTGCTACAGTCTGTTCTTCTTACTCACTTTTTGAGTGCAATTCGGTGTTCAGAAACTATCACCTGATGTACAAATTGAAAACAAATTTCATGGTTTTAAAAGAGGTATTTTTAGAGAACTAAACATACTTACACACCACTGTGTGTGTGTGTGTGTGAGAGTGTGTGAGAGTGCGTGAGTGTGCGTGGCTGTGTGTGTGTGTGTGTTTGGTTGGTTGGAGGGAAGGGAGAGTAAGGACAGGGAGGAATTTTCTCACCAGAGTTTTAGGGTCCAGTTTCAGGGTCCAGTTTCATGAGGAGAAGAAGAAAGTACAAGTTTTATACATTGATGATTAATATATTAAAACATCCTTTTGTTAAAAAGAGAAACTCTTTCCATTTAATTCTACACAAAAGAACTAAAGATCATCATTTTACTGAAAGAAAGTTGTTCTATATTTTCTGTTTTTTTTTTTTTTGCAGTACGCGGGCCTCTCACTGTTGTGGCCTCTCCTGTTGCGGAGCACAGGCTCCGGACTCCCAGGCTCAGCGGCCATGGCGCACGGGCCCAGCCGCTCTGCGGCATGCGGGATCTTCCCAGACCGGGGCACGAACCTGTGTCCCCTGCATCAGCAGGCGGACTCTCAACCACTGCGCCACCAGGGAAGCCCCACTATATTTTCTTTTATCCTTCTCTATCCTCTCTAGAATGCATCTAGAACAGGCATTCTTAATATCTTCTATGCCATAAACCCTTAACTGTCTGGTGAATATGATAAACACCTTCTTAAAATAGCCCGTAAATGTATGAAATAAAATACATGGAATCTCAAAGGAAACCAATTATACTGAAATACTAAAAATCCAAATATAAAAAATCAAATGTATGAGATATTAATATGTGCTTATTTACTAACACATTAAATAACAGAATCTGGTGGCAGGTTTATGGTGATTTCAAAGTAACATCGAGTGTAAACAATGCTTTGAGATATCTGCAATAACTAGAATGTGATTAGAGAATGTCTGTGATTTCTACTGTTGACATCGCCAATAATACTAATAGAGTTGATAGTCTGTATTCATAGTTGAAAATAGCAATTTATTCAAATAGCAATTTATGGAAATAGAGATGCAAGGTTTGTCCCATCCAATTTCGTGTAGCCCTGAATCGCACTCAAGTCAGGAACTCCTCTTCTAAATGAGGTTCCTAGGGTCCATCTTACTGTCCTGACAAGAAAACTACTTGTGAGTGCAACGTGCTTTCCAGAAGGTGTCAGACTTGCATTTCTGAAGACTGAAATCCAGTTGCTGCTGTAATCTCCCCAAAATCTTCTGACCTGACTTTTAAGGCAGATAATCCACCAGCGTGAATCATTGAAACTTAGGCAAAAGAATGCTGATTTCAGAGAGAAAAAAAGAGCTTCAAGGAAACAATTTTGACAAGGACTAGGGAAATGCTGTCTGAATTAAGAAATTTTATGCACCCCCCCAAAAAAATCTGAAGAAACAAGGAATTGTTTTCCTGTCTTTTCAGTATGAAGACAGGATTCATGTTGTCAGCAAGGATCAGACATTGAGAAATTTCTGAAAATACATCACAGCCGACTTTTGCTTGAAGATGGATAACTTATATCCTCACAGAGGAGTCCATCAGGAGGAGGATTAGAGAACAGAAGACACTGAAGATCCAGCCCATAAGCAGAGGCTTCTGGGTACAAAGCAGGGATTAGCCTATGGCTCTTCCTTTCATTTGAGTTGTACCCTTAGAATTCTTCACATTCTCCAAGAAAGCAAAGAATTTATTGGAAATCTAGTGCAATGAGTAAAAGATGTTTCCTAGAGAAGTCATTGTTCATACAGGGACTGTATGGGATTCTAACACAAATATGTTTAATTGTTCAGTGGATTTTCTTATATAAATGATCCACTAAAATGGATAGATTTTGACTGAGTTCACTGAATTTGGGGGAGTTTCTTCTCTTTCCCCCTGATTTTCGTATTATACTTTCTGGTTGATCTTCATTAGAAAACGACCCCTGTAAATAGTCTGCATCATTTTTCTCTATTATTTGCTTTCCTAGAAAGGACTAATATCCACTTGGCCAAGTGATATGCTTTTCTTAATGAAATATAAGCAGAAATGACATATGTCAATTTCAAGCAGAAGTTTTAATAGCTACTGAGTGGCTCTGCCACCTGTTTTTCACTTTCTTCTGTCTCAAGAATGCTATGATCCAGATTAGAATGGCTCTTTAAGCTTGTATTGCGGAAGAAAAAGACATGAGGAAAAGAGGGGAAGTCTACTGCAGCTGAAGTAATGTGAGAGCGGGAAAAACCTTTATTGTTTTAAGCTATTGGTATTCGGAGGTTGGTTGTTATAGAGCAGAACTCAGTGAAAGCCGAATATTGTTAACTCTAACTCTTTAAATTTCAATTTTTCTCCCTCTCTCTCCTGGTTCAACTAGTTATTGATCTATAAGCAAATCAAAAATACAAGTTGACTATGGGTGCTTCTAAGTAATGACCTCTCCTAAAATAATTAAGAAAGAAGGCAAAACCTTACCTCTCTCTACCTTCAATCTTTCTCCTTCTTCCCCCCTTCCTTCTTCTCCTTCTATCCTTCTTCTTCACTAAAGCCCATCTGTCAGTGTTTGATTGTTTGTAAAACCTTTCCGGATTCTTGCCAAAGGTAACATAACTACTGCATTTGGGTGTAAGTTGCTGGTTCCCAGGAAAAGCTCCTGGGTCTCTGGGACTGGTCAATCAGCCTTGTTCTTTCTTCTGGAGGAATAAGCATGGTACCTAGAGATGAACTTTCATAAAGAAGCAAAGTTACATTGACTGTATGTTGTGGATTTTGAGGCAGTCCCCATTTCAAATGTCTCATCTCACTGACCCAGTGGTATACATAAGTACCACATTTTTGCTTCTACAAACATGTTTCTTAAGAAAATGAATGACTCTACTTATATAAAGTTCAAAATAGGTGAAACAAAGCTACACTGTTAAGTCAGGACAGTGTTTCTCCGTTGCGGGGAAATGGAGTGGTGACTGGGAAGCGGTATGAGTGAGGCTTCAGGGTGGTAGTGTTCTACTTCTTGTCCTGGATGCTCAGATGAGCGTTCACTTTACGATCATTCCTTTATGTTTTGTGTACTTTTCTATTTGTATATGACACTTCAAGATAAAAGAAAGTTTAAAAATGCAATCACTGTAGCCATAGCCTACTCAAAACACATATGAAATTAAGAGCTTGAGAATCAACAAAGTCTTAGAGGCCCATTTTGTTGTGTAACAGAGAAAAACATTGTCTTATTCATTCATCCTGTCTTTCCTGGGCTAAGAACCAAATGCAATTTAATTTAGCACTTTTTTTTCCTATATTGAGTGTTTGGGGGTTTTTTTTTAACAGTTTTTTTTTAAACAGTGTATCAAGGGAAAATGATATCAATTATATAATTCTACAAATGTGTAATTATGTACTACAATAGGTAATTATATATTATATAACTGGGTAAGTATATAATTAATTAACTATCTGTAGTAAGTACAATGAAGTACAGAGTGCTGGGGATATTAAGCATTATCTTCCTGGGGCTGTTATCAGCTAACAGAGGGGAAACACTCTTTATCATATACAGCTCCCCTATCTGGAAGAGAAAAACAAGCCATAATCAATCCATTCAGTAGGCAACAATGCCAGAGATAAAGCCAATGATGCCCCCATCAGTGCAAAAAGTCTTGGCTCCCCACTTGCCTCTAGCTGCTCCCTCCACTGCTGTCAGAAGTCATCCAGCTCTGGGCAGAATCTCTGACTCTGCAGAGCTCACTTTGATCTTCTTAAGTCTCTCTTTTCACACAAGCCTGTTTAAGCCCAGCTTCAGACACATTCCCTTCAGCAGTGACATACTTTTCTCTACAACTATTCAGAAACTGAGATTTGACCCTCAGTTTTCCTCATTATGAACTCAACCACCTCTGAGCTCTATGGCCAGATCTGCAAGGCTCCTATGGCCCAGACAGCTGGTCTTGGGGGCTCTGATAGTTAGAGGAGACGAAAGAAATAAAGAGCATTGAGGGAAATGGATTCTGCTTCCCACGGCCCCAAGTCAGCCAAGGACATATTTCCCAAGCTCTTCTCCACAGCAGCTAAAAATTAAAAAAAATAAAAAAAGAACAGTTAAACCTTTGATTTTCAATGAATTCAACTAGGCACTTGGCAGCCCATAAGAAAAACTATATTTGCTATATATTTTGCAGAGAAAAACTACTTGACTCCTTGCAGTTAGATACGGCTTTGTGACTAATTTCTGGCCAATGGGATGAGAGTGGTTACAAATGGAAATTACAGACAAAATCCTTA
>NW_020174096.1:1660608-1668563 GCF_003031525.2 Neophocaena asiaeorientalis asiaeorientalis | reverse complement strand
GGGGGGGGGGATGGGGCTTCCCTGGTGGCGCAGTGGTTGAGAGTCCGCCTGCCGATGCAGGGGACACGGGTTCATGCCCCTGTCTGGGAAGATCCCACATGCCGCAGAGCGGCTGGGCCCGTGAGCCATGACCGCTGAGCCTGCGCATCCGGAGCCTGTGCTCCGCAACGGGAGAGGCCACAACAGTGAGAGGCCCGCGTACCGCAAAAAAAAAAAAAAAAAGGGGAGGGATGTAACCCTCTTCACCTCTATCCTCCTTCTTTTATCCCACTGATTGGAATGTGGGTGTAACTTGAACCAGACATGAGAAACAGCCTGTGAAGGGCAAAACAACAAGATAAAGGAGCCTGGGTTCTTGTTCACTTGGCAGAGCAGAGCTGCCTTTCCAGCTCTGACTTTGACATGAGAAAAGTTAATTTCTATCTTGTATTAGCCTTTGTTACTTTCAGTCTCAGAATCATGAAGCCAAGCCCGTATCTCAGCTGGTGCAGAGGCCATCTAGCTCAGTAGTTCTCAACAGGGGAGGTGCAGTTTTGTCTCCAGAGAACACTTGGAAATGTCTGGGGCCATTTTTGGTGGTCCCATTTGGGGGTGCAGAGGTTGCCGCAGGCATTAGTGAGTAGAGGTCAGGGTTGCTGTGACACACCCTACAGTGCACAGGACAGCTCCCTCCCCCAACAAGAGAGAATCATGCAGCCAAAAATATCAGTGGTGCTGAGTTCGATGAGCCACAGTGCACTTCAATTAACAGTGAAGAGAATCTAAGACACAGAGAAATTGAGAGAGGAGCCTTGGCCCAACACAGACTACTGGGCGAGGGCAGTTACCTAGGTGTCCTGAGACTCAGGTCACTGCTTTAATATGTTTAACTATACCATTTCACCAACCCCAAACCAGATTCATTTTATTCTCTCTCTTTCATTTATTTAATGAGAGGCTGAGATGGGAGACATAGTACTTAAAGGATTAAGGGAAAGTCACACCTTTCTTCTACCTTGAGTCAACGCTATTTTATCACTAACCATTTATCAAACATCTGTTAATATTTGGGATAGATCCCTAGGCTGGATGCCAGTTTTAGATAGTTGGGGAATTCAGGCGTATGCAAAAAGAGAAGATAAGCAATGCAACAGAGCGTGTGGCAGTACCCAAAGCGGGGCCCCTGCAGCGTGTGGGTGGGGATGGAGAGGACAGAGAGAACACCGTGGGCTCTGGTGTCTGGTGGGCAGAGCCTTAGTGACAGAGCCGGGTCTTCCAGCGCTGTGGACCTCCACCTGGCTGAGGTAGGTTTGGGACATCAGTTGTCATCCAGGCTGTAAAGTGGTCTCTGCACAGCCCGTCCGTGCAGGTTTTGCCCCTAGGAGATGTTAATGGACATCTGTTATGTTGGACTGTGTACCCCCTCACCTCCCTTCTTAGGGTGGCAGCTATCTGATTTTCCTCTGCCAAGCTGCTCTGCCCCCGTTCTATGGGATTCTGGCGGAGTGCCAATCGCCACACTCTGTTGGATATATTTTAGTTGTCCCTCCAGATCCTCTCTCCACCCCGCTCTGCGTCCCAGAACCCTAGCTGAGCTGAAGCTTGTAGCTGAACATAGCTTAGGCCTAAATAGTGCTTCTAATGCCCTTCTCTAGAACAAGAAAAGTGTCCCTGCCCTGCCCATCCACCACCTTTCCCAGGCACAAGAGCTGACCTGATAAACTCTTTTCTCATTGAAGTGGTAAGTGAAGATACTCTGATGAGCAGGAAACAAAACAAAACAAAACAAAACCCACAACAAAACCCACTAACATCCAGTTTGAAAATCCAGATCTAAATCTTGACTAATTCCGAGTCACTTAATCTCTCTGAACTTCAGTTTTTTCCTCTGGAAATTGGAGATAAACGTAACCGCAGGAAATGGCTCCAGAACGGGAGAGATCTTGGGTTCCTGGCTGCTGGTGGTAGATGAGTATTTTTTTTCCCTTTGGTGGTGAGGAGAGGTCTGGGAAAGTCCTGCAAAGGTTAATATGCAGGTCCACTGGCAATTCCAGACCACAGGCATTTCCTGTCACGTAGCTGATAAGCCTGACATGATTGTGAGGAAAGCATGAAAGCTGCTGGTTACAGACAGAGTCTGGAGTGCTCATCCGGGGCCATTCTGGTGCAAAGCCAGCCTGCTCCTGCTACATGCCCCTCACTCTGGGGAGAACCCAACTGAATTTGTTTCCAAAGAGTCCCCCTTGCTGTGCCCCTATAAAGTTGGCCCTGGAAGCCCAATCACCCTCTACCAGGAATGCTTCTAGCCACCCCTCTAACTGCAGGGAGCCATGTTACAAGAGAAATGATGCTTCCAGAGGCTGCGGGAGCACAGCGTCTGCCTGACATGATCACCATTTGCATGGTTATAAATAAAAAAGACTGACTGAAAAGGTCCAGAAGAAGTTTCATATAATAATTGCTTGGAGAGGAAAGCAGGAACTCTTCAGACACTTCAAGAATCCCCCAAATATCAAAACAGTGGCAACAGCAGGGCAAGCATGTGTCTTCCTGCCTCTTCCTTCGGTCACTCTTTTCCCCTTTAGCCAAATTTCTCCACAGTTCTACCTCAGATTGGCCTATGGGTTAGCCCTGGCCAGACCAGCCACCTGGGGTCCAGGATGTGTCATTTCTCCATTCGTGGCCACACCCACACACCTAGGATTTAGCTGCCATCCTCCCCTGGGTCTGCATTCTCCTAGAAGAAAGGTAGACAGGGAGACATATCAATTCTTTTTATCCACACTTACCTTGATATTTAAGCTCTGCAATGGTTGTTTCAGTGATGCTGCTTCATGAATAGAAGTTCAATGTGCCATACTGGTATTTCTTTTTCCCAAACAGGGCTCATGCTGTTTCTTAATTTGCAGGTCATGATTATGGTGGGCAACCACTCTACTTCTGCTCTTCCTGTGGTTGGCTGTACACTGTTAGTCTGAAAGCCAGACTTTGTAATTAGCTTTGTGACTTTGGGAACATTGCTTCTTTTCTCTGTGCCTCCATTTCATCATCTAAAATTTTAAAAAGGGGCTGTCTTAAGTACTGTTTTAGATCCCTTGCTGCTCTAAGGGATTAAACTTCTAACATTCTTCACAAACTTTCAAATGACCTTTATGAATATTGCCTTTGTTTATACAAGTTAATATATGTTCTAATTAACTATTTCATTAAGAAGACTAATAATGTCTTTGCAAGAGAACTATTAATAGATCAGATTGGGAGTAAGGCCATGTATAGCAGGGCATTGGTTACACAATAAACAAGCCAGGAGGGGGTCCTCTGGTGACTCCAGAGAAAGCTGGAAAACAAAGCTGGGAGGAAAACAGATTGTGACATAGAGTTGCAGAGCATTTATAAAGAGGCAACACACACAGACACACAGAGACACACACACACACACACACACACACACACACACACACACACACACACACACGGAGACAGCTCTTCTCCTGTATAACCCCTTGCATAGCCAACAAAACAAGCAGTGGAAATTTCCAGCACAACTGACAAGTAGTTTCCAGTCATTAACTCTCTGTTTCCTGAATTTTGCAGAGATTCGTGGTGTTTGCAGGCTACGTATAAACTTCTCTTTAGAAATTGTACATTTTCCATGTCCTTTTGTCAGCTGAATGCTCTATTTGTTTCATGTTGGAAAACTTCCTAATATTTAAGTTCAACTGTCCATTTGTTATTGAGACTATAATGAGATAATTAGACAGATGTTTTAAAAATAACATTTTAAGAACACTCGTGATTAGTACCAAATAGCAAATAAAAAATACGCCCTGTGGCTTTCTGTATTGATATCAGTTCGGATTGAGAATATTTTTGAACCAATGAACAGACTCAGACAAAGCATTCACAATTATTCAGCCTGCTTTCCTCGCGGGAAATGAAGGCTCACTGAGGTTTCATTAATGACTTTTTAATTTCCCTCCTTCCAAGCAAAATAGCACCTTGGAAGTGAAAGTGGTCTGAGCCTTGGTTCCAAGAGCTCCTGACTTCAGCTGCCTCTGTCAACGCTTTCTGACCAGAAACAGATGATAGTGACAGTCACCCCAATAAAATCTCTTAAAAATGGTAATGACTGAATGTTTATCGTTTGCTTTATAAGGTAGGTACTGTTATTCCCATCCTTGTTTTACATTTGGAGAAATGATTTTAAAGAGGTCAGGTAGCTTGCCTGAGGTCACAGAGCTAATAAGTGCAGAATCTGGATTGAATTCAGATCATGAGAAGGCCAGAGACTGAATTCTTTTTATTAATTTAAAATTTTATTTATTTATTTATTTATTTATTTTTAAATTTTGTTATTGGGGTATGATTGCTTTACAATGTTGTGTTAATTTCTGCTGTACAGTGAAGTGAATCACCTATGTGTATACATATATCCCCTCTTTTTTGATTTCCTTCCCATTTAGGTCACCACAGAGCATTAAGTAGATTCCCTATGCTATACAGCAGGTTCTCATTAGTTACCTGTTTTATACATATTAGTGCATAAATGTTAGAACCAATCTCCCAATTCATCCCACCCTCCCTTTCTCCCCTTGGTGTCCATACATTTGTTCTCTACATCTGTGTCTCTATTTCTGCCTTGCAAACAGGTTCATCTGTACCATTTTTCTAGATTCCATATATATGCGTTAATATATGATATTTGTTTTTCTCTTTCTGACTTACTTCACTCTGTATGACAGTCTCTAGATGTGGACACTCTGTATCCACATCTCTACAAGTGACTCAGTTTCGTCTCTTTTTATGGCTGAGTAATATTCCATTGTACCTGACTTACTTCTCTCTGTATGACAGTCTCTAGATGTGGACACTCTGTATCCACATCTCTACAAGTGACTCAGTTTCGTCTCTTTTTATGGCTGAGTAATATTCCATTGTACCTATGTACCACATCTTCTTATCCATTCATCTGTCGATGGACACTTAGGTTGTTTCCATCTCCGGGCTGTTGTAAATAGAGCTGCAATGAACACTGTGGTCCATGACTCTTTTTGAATTATGGTTTTTCTCAGGGTATATGCACAATAGTGGGATTGCTGGGTCATATAGTAGTTCTACTTTTAGTTTTTTAAGGAACCTCCATGCTGTCCTCCATAGTGGCTGTATCAATTTACATTCCCACCAACAGTGCAAGAGGGTTCCCTTTTCTCCACACCCTCTCCAGCATTTATTGTTTGTAGATTTTTTGATGATGGCCATTCTGACTGGCGTGAGGTGATACCTCATTATAGTTTTGACTTGCATTTCTCTAATAATTAATGATGTTGAGCATCTTTTCATGTGCCTCTTGGCCATCTGTATGTCTTCTTTGGGGAAATGTCTATTTAGGTCTTCCACCCAGTTTTTGATTGGGTTGTTTGTTTTATTCCCATCCTTGTTTTACATTTGGAGAAATGATTTTAAAGAGGTCAGGTAGCTTGCCTGAGGTCACAGAGCTAATAAGTGCAGAATCTGGATTGAATTCAGATCATGAGAAGGCCAGAGACTGAATTCTTTTTATTAATTTAAAATTTTATTTATTTATTTATTTATTTATTTTTAAATTTTGTTATTGGGGTATGATTGCTTTACAATGTTGTGTTAATTTCTGCTGTACAGTGAAGTGAATCACCTATGTGTATACATATATCCCCTCTTTTTTGATTTCCTTCCCATTTAGGTCACCACAGAGCATTAAGTAGATTCCCTATGCTATACAGCAGGTTCTCATTAGTTACCTGTTTTATACATATTAGTGCATAAATGTTAGAACCAATCTCCCAATTCATCCCACCCTCCCTTTCTCCCCTTGGTGTCCATACATTTGTTCTCTACATCTGTGTCTCTATTTCTGCCTTGCAAACAGGTTCATCTGTACCATTTTTCTAGATTCCATATATATGCGTTAATATATGATATTTGTTTTTCTCTTTCTGACTTACTTCACTCTGTATGACAGTCTCTAGATGTGGACACTCTGTATCCACATCTCTACAAGTGACTCAGTTTCGTCTCTTTTTATGGCTGAGTAATATTCCATTGTACCTATGTACCACATCTTCTTATCCATTCATCTGTCGATGGACACTTAGGTTGTTTCCATCTCCGGGCTGTTGTAAATAGAGCTGCAATGAACACTGTGGTCCATGACTCTTTTTGAATTATGGTTTTTCTCAGGGTATATGCACAATAGTGGGATTGCTGGGTCATATAGTAGTTCTACTTTTAGTTTTTTAAGGAACCTCCATGCTGTCCTCCATAGTGGCTGTATCAATTTACATTCCCACCAACAGTGCAAGAGGGTTCCCTTTTCTCCACACCCTCTCCAGCATTTATTGTTTGTAGATTTTTTGATGATGGCCATTCTGACTGGCGTGAGGTGATACCTCATTATAGTTTTGACTTGCATTTCTCTAATAATTAATGATGTTGAGCATCTTTTCATGTGCCTCTTGGCCATCTGTATGTCTTCTTTGGGGAAATGTCTATTTAGGTCTTCCACCCAGTTTTTGATTGGGTTGTTTGTTTTTTTGATATTGAGCTGCATGAGCTGTTTGTATATTTTGGAGATTAAACCCTTGTCCATTGCTTCAGTTGTAAATATTTTCTCCCATTCTGAGGGTCATCCTGCTTCACTGTCCAAGTGGAAAGCTTTTTTTTCTGGACCTATAGAGTATGAGATTTTCAGCACTAACCCTCTTCCTGACACCCTGTACCGCCCAACTGGGCTAATGGTGAGGATTTAACCAAGAAATTCAATTCTGTTTCATAAATATTTATTGAGAGCCTACTGTTTTTTTATGTACCATGTTAAGGTGTGCCATGGGGATTACAGAGATAAATAGCCAAGGTCACAAAATTTATAGTCCTATGGTGGTGAAAAACATATTTATAATTATAGCTGGGATTACAGTTATAAGCAGAATGTGATAGTGTGATTGAAACAGCAATAAGGGTTTGAGGAAAGGAAGAAATACATTTAAATGGGAGATCTGGGCTGTTTTCAGGGGATACTTACACTGGATTTTAAAGGATGGGTTAGACTTTGAAAATTAGGCGTTGCATGGAGAGAGTATTGCAAAGAGAAGAAACAGCAGGAGCAAATGCAGCTAGGACACGGCTAGGTTCCCGAGCCTACAACTGGGTCATCCCTCTTTGTATCAACCTCCCAAGTAGGTAGATGAGGCAGTAATCTACACAGCTATTGTGGGGGGCTGGGATTGCCCAGCCATGAGAGAAAATGCAATGATTACACAATAACATTCCAGGCTGCTGGGAGGGAACTATGAACTTCTCAGATAGAGGTGTGGTGGGGCTTTGGGGCTCTCCACCACAGTATGGTAGGGCTCAGAACAGAAGCTTCCTCTTCCCATCAAGAACCACAGTGATCCATGAACACCCACCCCTGTGTGGAAGGCAAAACCACAGAGCCAACCTAGGTGATAAATCACCTTGGTCTCCAGCATTGCACAGACTGACTCGGGGGCAAACAAGCTGATAGCCATCAGGACACACCTGTATGGTACACCAGGTACAGCTTGTACGGTGTACTGCTGGCAGATGTTCTGATTGGTCCAGCCCAGGACATAGGGATTTTTAAATACTCTTAGAAAGGAGGGTTCTTTTTTTTTTTAAACATCTTTATTGGAGTATAATTAGGAGGGTTCCTTTTAAGAGGATCGCAATATCCTGAAGCAAAGAAACCCCATATGGTTAAAGTTGTTTATTATTTATAGTTTGTTGTATATATATTTGTGTTTAAGTTGACTGCTCCATAATTGCATATTGCTGATTCCATTAATGTATATTTTGCTTTTTCAAATAATCCTTTTTGTTGTCTTTATAGGGTCCCTTGAGGGGAAGAAAAAGAATTGCATTTGCTTATATGCTCCTTTAAGAAGTCTGGAATAATTCAGAGGAACATAAAAGCAGTTCCT